>NC_083768.1:35098934-35398934 GCF_963514075.1 Conger conger
AGGAAGATCGTATTCGACTTCCCACACAACATGACTTGTGTATGTATGTATGTTTGTGTAGCAGCGGAAGATCGTATTTGACTTTCCACACGGCATATTCTATACTCTGTGTTTGTGTGTAGTCCAAGCAGGCTAGGTATGATTATTTACTCTATCTCTATTCTTAATTTGTGTATTTTGTAATTGATTGTGATATTCTAAAGCAGCGGTTCTCAAACTGGGGTCCCCGGACCCCCGGGGGTCCGCGAGCTATAGCTTGGGGGTCCGCGAAATTATTTGCAATAACTTATTAAAGTTATGCCATATCATTAAAAAAGTGTGCAAATACACATGGGAACCACTGCGCCAATAAAACAAACGCACATACCGATTGAATTACTCCCACTTATGTTAGCTTTGGGCCAATAAAAACTCTCATATGATTGAGCTCCTGCTGCTGATTAACTAGCTAGCGGCGATGAATACATATTTAAGACCGTCCACTTCATCGAGTAATGCTAAACCCAAACCAGCTAAACTGAGAAAATATGACGACAGTTATCTTGAGTTTTGTCAGGGTTGGGAGGGAGTACCGGCTTTATTACCTTCACCTGGTAGTCATTAGTGCCAGCCAGGTACCTACCTCTGGAGAGTTTTTAAAGCTCTCATTCTCCATCAGGCAGCATGGATGGTGCAGTGGGTAGCACTGCTGCCTCACAGCAAGGAGGTCCTGGGTTCGAATCCCCGTCGGCCGGGGCCTCTCTGTGCGGAGTTTGCATGTTCTCCCCGTGTCTGCGTGGGTTTCCTCCAGGTACTCCGGTTTCCTCCCACAGTCCAAAGACATGCAGGTTAGGCTGATTGGAGCGTCTAAATTGCCCATAGGTATGAGTGTGTGAGTGAATGGTGTGTGTGCCCTGCGATGGACTGGCGACCTGTCCAGGGTGTATTCCTGCCTTTCGCCCAATGTATGCTGGGATAGGCTCCAGCCCCCTGCGACCCTGTTCAGGATAAGCAGGTTCAGATAATGGATGGATGGATGGATTCTCCATCAGTCTTTGCTTTGGTGTACACTTACGCTCTGTCACCCAAGCTGGTATAAGAACACGGTAGACTCTGGTAATTGAGTCGGGTATTGTGCTGGGTATTGGTTCTGAGCCTGTTTCTATTCGCAAAAAGAAAACAATTAATATAGGTAAGGAAGGGGTTCTGCTCACTGGCAGTGTGCCTTACGCGAACACCTTCCTTGGGATTGAGTTTCTTGGTTTACTTTTATTTTTCAGCTCGTGTGAGTCCGTGGGTACAGGACGGTGTCCCGGGTATGTACTTTTATTTCTAAGTTTTCCAGAGCTGCGACTCCTGGTGTTTTATTTTCTGTGCCTAGTATTTCACACTAGGTTGTACGTTTATTTTGGGTTTCCCCCCCGTTTCGGGGGTTGAGTGCGCACGTTTATGCACTCTGTTTTTTGTTGTTATTTCTTTGCCCTGGTTTTAATGGGTAGCTTTATTTTTTGAGCCGTTATTTGGGGCTCTTATTTGTGCGGAGCTGTCTCCTAGTGTACCCCGGTCTCTGCTATTTCCCCGGGGTCTGGGTGGCAGACACTTTTGTGAGTTTGCTCCCTTAGGATCACCCTTAGTCGCGCTTGGCTCTCCGCACCTCCCCGTCACAGAACACCGAAGCCAACATGGAGAAACCAGCGACTACTGCGATAGGGGATTCTCCGCTGGAGGCGGTCGTAGCGGCCCAGCTGGCTACTCTGGTCAGGCAGGAGCAGGAATTGTAGGTGTTGCGGGTATAACAGACTGCCGCGGCCGAGAGACAGACCATAGTATTTCAGCGCCAGGACGAAATCCTGTCCAGGTTAGATCAGCAGCAGAATGTGTTGTTAGGGCTCGCCAAGACGTTCCGGCAACTAGCTAATGAGTTTTGTTCGTCCCAAGCACAAGCCACAGCCACTGACACCTCTCCACCGCCCATCCCTCCCCAAACAGTCACTCACCAACTTATTACGCCGGTGGTTAGGGAGCCCAAGCTACAGCTTCCCCTACGGTATGGAGGAGAGGCGGGGAAATGTAGGGGGTTTCTGGCTCAGTGCCTCATTTTTTTTAAGTCCCAACCCTCACGTTTCGCTACGGAGGATTCGCGAGTCGCTTTTATTTTATCCCTGCTGACTGGGACAGCTGTGACCTGGGCGGAACTGATCCGAGGGCAGGCTCCCTTTATGAACAACTCCCAGCTCCTCATGCAAGAAATGATGCGAGTGTTCGACCATGATGTCACTGGCAGGGAGGCGGCTTCTCGATTAACTTGGATCAAACAGGGTACTCGGAGTGTTGCCAAGTTCTCTGTGGAGTTCCAGGCCTTGGCAGGGGAGACTGGGTGGGCGGACGAACCACTCGTCACACTGTTCTCGAGCGCATTATCAGACCCGGTCAGGGATGCTCTGGCCACCATGGAGTCACTGGGGAGTTTAGGCTCCCTGATATCGGCGGCTATCCGCATAGATAACCGGGTTCGGGAACGAGAGAGGGAGAGAGCGAGCAGAAGGGGCGGGTCCAATTGGCCGATTCCGCCTTCTCCGGGCAGGGCTGTCAGTACGGAGGGCCGTCAAGGCACACATATGGGGGAGGAGCCGATGCAGCTAGACGGGGCTAACCTGACGCGTCCTAAGAGGCATCCCTGGAAAGAAGGGTTGTGCTTCTTTTGCAGAAGACCCGGGCATTTAGTTAGGGACTGCCCTGCTCTGAGAGTAAAAGAGCAGTCCTACTAGGGGAGTGAAAGTCACTAGTGGGACTGGTTAGAGGCATTAGCTTCCACACGTTTCTTCCCTTCCACCTAATGTGGAGGGGAGGTGGGGCTAGGGCAGACACTTTTATTGATTCCGGGGCGGTTGATAATTTCATTGACCGTCAGTGGGTTCAACAGCAGAGACTGCCGGTCCGGGCCCTGCCACAGCCCCAGGCCATCGTGGCGCTTGACGGGCGTCTGCTGGGGTCCGGGGTTGTTTGTCAGATGACTGAGCGGGTGGTTATGCGGATTCCGTTTCGGGGGCACCGGGAACGCATTTATTTATTTTTTGGTGGAGTCTCCAGCGTACCCGATCGTCTTAGGTCACGGGTAGTTAGCTAAACACCAACCCCAAATAAACTGGGGAGACCGGAGTCATCCGGTGTCCCGGTGGGGTCCGTATTGCACCAACCACTCAGAACAAACGCACACCCCCGCAGGTCCCCCAGTAGAGACTGACATAGGCTCCGAGGTAGACGAAGGGGAGGCTAGGGGGTTCCCCAGCTCTCAGATTAGTCCTCGGGACACAGCGGAGCAGGCGGAGAGTCTGGAATGGGATTCTACCTGCGATTGGTACCCGCCCGTGGACGAGGAGGACGGCAATGACGTCACTGACCGGAACTCCGAAAGATACGTTTCCGACAGTGGGGATGAGGGTCGGATGATAGGGGCCATTACAATTCTTCTTACATTACTCTTCCCTCTAACGTACCCAGGGAGGTTGAGTGCGCTCGGGGGTTGAGTGCGCACGTTTATGCACTCTGTTTTTTGTTGTTATTTCTTTGCCCTGGTTTTAATGGGTAGCTTTATTTTTTGAGCCGTTATTTGGGGCTCTTATTTGTGCGGAGCTGTCTCCTAGTGTACCCCGGTCTCTGCTATTTCCCCGGGGTCTGGGTGGCAGACACTTTTGTGAGTTTGCTCCCTTAGGATCACCCTTAGTCGCGCTTGGCTCTCCGCACCTCCCCGTCACAGAACACCGAAGCCAACATGGAGAAACCAGCGACTACTGCGATAGGGGATTCTCCGCTGGAGGCGGTCGTAGCGGCCCAGCTGGCTACTCTGGTCAGGCAGGAGCAGGAATTGTAGGTGTTGCGGGTATAACAGACTGCCGCGGCCGAGAGACAGACCATAGTATTTCAGCGCCAGGACGAAATCCTGTCCAGGTTAGATCAGCAGCAGAATGTGTTGTTAGGGCTCGCCAAGACGTTCCGGCAACTAGCTAATGAGTTTTGTTCGTCCCAAGCACAAGCCACAGCCACTGACACCTCTCCACCGCCCATCCCTCCCCAAACAGTCACTCACCAACTTATTACGCCGGTGGTTAGGGAGCCCAAGCTACAGCTTCCCCTACGGTATGGAGGAGAGGCGGGGAAATGTAGGGGGTTTCTGGCTCAGTGCCTCATTTTTTTTAAGTCCCAACCCTCACGTTTCGCTACGGAGGATTCGCGAGTCGCTTTTATTTTATCCCTGCTGACTGGGACAGCTGTGACCTGGGCGGAACTGATCCGAGGGCAGGCTCCCTTTATGAACAACTCCCAGCTCCTCATGCAAGAAATGATGCGAGTGTTCGACCATGATGTCACTGGCAGGGAGGCGGCTTCTCGATTAACTTGGATCAAACAGGGTACTCGGAGTGTTGCCAAGTTCTCTGTGGAGTTCCAGGCCTTGGCAGGGGAGACTGGGTGGGCGGACGAACCACTCGTCACACTGTTCTCGAGCGCATTATCAGACCCGGTCAGGGATGCTCTGGCCACCATGGAGTCACTGGGGAGTTTAGGCTCCCTGATATCGGCGGCTATCCGCATAGATAACCGGGTTCGGGAACGAGAGAGGGAGAGAGCGAGCAGAAGGGGCGGGTCCAATTGGCCGATTCCGCCTTCTCCGGGCAGGGCTGTCAGTACGGAGGGCCGTCAAGGCACACATATGGGGGAGGAGCCGATGCAGCTAGACGGGGCTAACCTGACGCGTCCTAAGAGGCATCCCTGGAAAGAAGGGTTGTGCTTCTTTTGCAGAAGACCCGGGCATTTAGTTAGGGACTGCCCTGCTCTGAGAGTAAAAGAGCAGTCCTACTAGGGGAGTGAAAGTCACTAGTGGGACTGGTTAGAGGCATTAGCTTCCACACGTTTCTTCCCTTCCACCTAATGTGGAGGGGAGGTGGGGCTAGGGCAGACACTTTTATTGATTCCGGGGCGGTTGATAATTTCATTGACCGTCAGTGGGTTCAACAGCAGAGACTGCCGGTCCGGGCCCTGCCACAGCCCCAGGCCATCGTGGCGCTTGACGGGCGTCTGCTGGGGTCCGGGGTTGTTTGTCAGATGACTGAGCGGGTGGTTATGCGGATTCCGTTTCGGGGGCACCGGGAACGCATTTATTTATTTTTTGGTGGAGTCTCCAGCGTACCCGATCGTCTTAGGTCACGGGTAGTTAGCTAAACACCAACCCCAAATAAACTGGGGAGACCGGAGTCATCCGGTGTCCCGGTGGGGTCCGTATTGCACCAACCACTCAGAACAAACGCACACCCCCGCAGGTCCCCCAGTAGAGACTGACATAGGCTCCGAGGTAGACGAAGGGGAGGCTAGGGGGTTCCCCAGCTCTCAGATTAGTCCTCGGGACACAGCGGAGCAGGCGGAGAGTCTGGAATGGGATTCTACCTGCGATTGGTACCCGCCCGTGGACGAGGAGGACGGCAATGACGTCACTGACCGGAACTCCGAAAGATACGTTTCCGACAGTGGGGATGAGGGTCGGATGATAGGGGCCATTACAATTCTTCTTACATTACTCTTCCCTCTAACGTACCCAGGGAGGTTGAGTGCGCTCGGGGGTTGAGTGCGCACGTTTATGCACTCTGTTTTTTGTTGTTATTTCTTTGCCCTGGTTTTAATGGGTAGCTTTATTTTTTGAGCCGTTATTTGGGGCTCTTATTTGTGCGGAGCTGTCTCCTAGTGTACCCCGGTCTCTGCTATTTCCCCGGGGTCTGGGTGGCAGACACTTTTGTGAGTTTGCTCCCTTGGGATCACCCTTAGTCGCGCTTGGCTCTCCGCACCTCCCCGTCACAGAACACCGAAGCCAACATGGAGAAACCAGCGACTACTGCGATAGGGGATTCTCCGCTGGAGGCGGTCGTAGCGGCCCAGCTGGCTACTCTGGTCAGGCAGGAGCAGGAATTGTAGGTGTTGCGGGTATAACAGACTGCCGCGGCCGAGAGACAGACCATAGTATTTCAGCGCCAGGACGAAATCCTGTCCAGGTTAGATCAGCAGCAGAATGTGTTGTTAGGGCTCGCCAAGACGTTCCGGCAACTAGCTAATGAGTTTTGTTCGTCCCAAGCACAAGCCACAGCCACTGACACCTCTCCACCGCCCATCCCTCCCCAAACAGTCACTCACCAACTTATTACGCCGGTGGTTAGGGAGCCCAAGCTACAGCTTCCCCTACGGTATGGAGGAGAGGCGGGGAAATGTAGGGGGTTTCTGGTTCAGTGCCTCATTTTTTTTAAGTCCCAACCCTCACGTTTCGCTACGGAGGATTCGCGAGTCGCTTTTATTTTATCCCTGCTGACTGGGACAGCTGTGACCTGGGCGGAACTGATCCGAGGGCAGGCTCCCTTTATGAACAACTCCCAGCTCCTCATGCAAGAAATGATGCGAGTGTTCGACCATGATGTCACTGGCAGGGAGGCGGCTTCTCGATTAACTTGGATCAAACAGGGTACTCGGAGTGTTGCCAAGTTCTCTGTGGAGTTCCAGGCCTTGGCAGGGGAGACTGGGTGGGCGGACGAACCACTCGTCACACTGTTCTCGAGCGCATTATCAGACCCGGTCAGGGATGCTCTGGCCACCATGGAGTCACTGGGGAGTTTAGGCTCCCTGATATCGGCGGCTATCCGCATAGATAACCGGGTTCGGGAACGAGAGAGGGAGAGAGCGAGCAGAAGGGGCGGGTCCAATTGGCCGATTCCGCCTTCTCCGGGCAGGGCTGTCAGTACGGAGGGCCGTCAAGGCACACATATGGGGGAGGAGCCGATGCAGCTAGACGGGGCTAACCTGACGCGTCCTAAGAGGCATCCCTGGAAAGAAGGGTTGTGCTTCTTTTGCAGAAGACCCGGGCATTTAGTTAGGGACTGCCCTGCTCTGAGAGTAAAAGAGCAGTCCTACTAGGGGAGTGAAAGTCACTAGTGGGACTGGTTAGAGGCATTAGCTTCCACACGTTTCTTCCCTTCCACCTAATGTGGAGGGGAGGTGGGGCTAGGGCAGACACTTTTATTGATTCCGGGGCGGTTGATAATTTCATTGACCGTCAGTGGGTTCAACAGCAGAGACTGCCGGTCCGGGCCCTGCCACAGCCCCAGGCCATCGTGGCGCTTGACGGGCGTCTGCTGGGGTCCGGGGTTGTTTGTCAGATGACTGAGCGGGTGGTTATGCGGATTCCGTTTCGGGGGCACCGGGAACGCATTTATTTATTTTTTGGTGGAGTCTCCAGCGTACCCGATCGTCTTAGGTCACGGGTAGTTAGCTAAACACCAACCCCAAATAAACTGGGGAGACCGGAGTCATCCGGTGTCCCGGTGGGGTCCGTATTGCACCAACCACTCAGAACAAACGCACACCCCCGCAGGTCCCCCAGTAGAGACTGACATAGGCTCCGAGGTAGACGAAGGGGAGGCTAGGGGGTTCCCCAGCTCTCAGATTAGTCCTCGGGACACAGCGGAGCAGGCGGAGAGTCTGGAATGGGATTCTACCTGCGATTGGTACCCGCCCGTGGACGAGGAGGACGGCAATGACGTCACTGACCGGAACTCCGAAAGATACGTTTCCGACAGTGGGGATGAGGGTCGGATGATAGGGGCCATTACAATTCTTCTTACATTACTCTTCCCTCTAACGTACCCAGGGAGGTTGAGTGCGCTCGGGGGTTGAGTGCGCACGTTTATGCACTCTGTTTTTTGTTGTTATTTCTTTGCCCTGGTTTTAATGGGTAGCTTTATTTTTTGAGCCGTTATTTGGGGCTCTTATTTGTGCGGAGCTGTCTCCTAGTGTACCCCGGTCTCTGCTATTTCCCCGGGGTCTGGGTGGCAGACACTTTTGTGAGTTTGCTCCCTTAGGATCACCCTTAGTCGCGCTTGGCTCTCCGCACCTCCCCGTCACAGAACACCGAAGCCAACATGGAGAAACCAGCGACTACTGCGATAGGGGATTCTCCGCTGGAGGCGGTCGTAGCGGCCCAGCTGGCTACTCTGGTCAGGCAGGAGCAGGAATTGTAGGTGTTGCGGGTATAACAGACTGCCGCGGCCGAGAGACAGACCATAGTATTTCAGCGCCAGGACGAAATCCTGTCCAGGTTAGATCAGCAGCAGAATGTGTTGTTAGGGCTCGCCAAGACGTTCCGGCAACTAGCTAATGAGTTTTGTTCGTCCCAAGCACAAGCCACAGCCACTGACACCTCTCCACCGCCCATCCCTCCCCAAACAGTCACTCACCAACTTATTACGCCGGTGGTTAGGGAGCCCAAGCTACAGCTTCCCCTACGGTATGGAGGAGAGGCGGGGAAATGTAGGGGGTTTCTGGCTCAGTGCCTCATTTTTTTTAAGTCCCAACCCTCACGTTTCGCTACGGAGGATTCGCGAGTCGCTTTTATTTTATCCCTGCTGACTGGGACAGCTGTGACCTGGGCGGAACTGATCCGAGGGCAGGCTCCCTTTATGAACAACTCCCAGCTCCTCATGCAAGAAATGATGCGAGTGTTCGACCATGATGTCACTGGCAGGGAGGCGGCTTCTCGATTAACTTGGATCAAACAGGGTACTCGGAGTGTTGCCAAGTTCTCTGTGGAGTTCCAGGCCTTGGCAGGGGAGACTGGGTGGGCGGACGAACCACTCGTCACACTGTTCTCGAGCGCATTATCAGACCCGGTCAGGGATGCTCTGGCCACCATGGAGTCACTGGGGAGTTTAGGCTCCCTGATATCGGCGGCTATCCGCATAGATAACCGGGTTCGGGAACGAGAGAGGGAGAGAGCGAGCAGAAGGGGCGGGTCCAATTGGCCGATTCCGCCTTCTCCGGGCAGGGCTGTCAGTACGGAGGGCCGTCAAGGCACACATATGGGGGAGGAGCCGATGCAGCTAGACGGGGCTAACCTGACGCGTCCTAAGAGGCATCCCTGGAAAGAAGGGTTGTGCTTCTTTTGCAGAAGACCCGGGCATTTAGTTAGGGACTGCCCTGCTCTGAGAGTAAAAGAGCAGTCCTACTAGGGGAGTGAAAGTCACTAGTGGGACTGGTTAGAGGCATTAGCTTCCACACGTTTCTTCCCTTCCACCTAATGTGGAGGGGAGGTGGGGCTAGGGCAGACACTTTTATTGATTCCGGGGCGGTTGATAATTTCATTGACCGTCAGTGGGTTCAACAGCAGAGACTGCCGGTCCGGGCCCTGCCACAGCCCCAGGCCATCGTGGCGCTTGACGGGCGTCTGCTGGGGTCCGGGGTTGTTTGTCAGATGACTGAGCGGGTGGTTATGCGGATTCCGTTTCGGGGGCACCGGGAACGCATTTATTTATTTTTTGGTGGAGTCTCCAGCGTACCCGATCGTCTTAGGTCACGGGTAGTTAGCTAAACACCAACCCCAAATAAACTGGGGAGACCGGAGTCATCCGGTGTCCCGGTGGGGTCCGTATTGCACCAACCACTCAGAACAAACGCACACCCCCGCAGGTCCCCCAGTAGAGACTGACATAGGCTCCGAGGTAGACGAAGGGGAGGCTAGGGGGTTCCCCAGCTCTCAGATTAGTCCTCGGGACACAGCGGAGCAGGCGGAGAGTCTGGAATGGGATTCTACCTGCGATTGGTACCCGCCCGTGGACGAGGAGGACGGCAATGACGTCACTGACCGGAACTCCGAAAGATACGTTTCCGACAGTGGGGATGAGGGTCGGATGATAGGGGCCATTACAATTCTTCTTACATTACTCTTCCCTCTAACGTACCCAGGGAATATGGGGAGGTAGCGGAGGTATTTAGTAAGCAACGGGCCACTACGTTATCTCCGCACCGCTCATATGACTGTGCCATTGAGCTATTCCCTGGTACCACTCCGCCTAGGGGGTCGCTAAATTCGTTGTCGGCGCCGGAGAGCGAGACCATGAATGAATATATTCGCGACGCTTTGGCTAACGGGTTTATTACACCATCTACGTCACCGGCAGGGGCAGGATTCTTTTTTGTGAAAAAGAAGGACGGGAGTCTTAGACCCTGCATTGATTATAGGGGTCTAAGTGCGATAACCATCAAGAATAGATACCCCCTGCCGCTGATGAACTCCGCATTTGAGCGCCTGCAGTCTGCGTCCGCGTTTACCAAACTCGACCTCCGTAATGCGTACAATCTTGTTCGCATACATGAGGGCGATGGATGGAAAACGGCATTTAATACTCACACCGGTCATTATGAATATCGGGTCATGCCGTTTGGTCTGACTAATGCCCCTGCAGTATTTCAGGCGCTGGTGAATGACGTGCTCAGGGAAATGTTGGAGAAATTTGTGTTCGTATATCTGGATGATATTTTAATATTCTCCAACAATCTCTCTGAACACATTCGGCACGTTAACCTAGTCCTCACGCGTCTGTTAGGAGCCCGCCTGTTTGTCAAGGCGGAGAAATGTGTTTTTCACGCAGATACTGTTTCGTTCCTCGGATTTATTGTGTCTCGGGGAAAAGTTGAGATGGACCCCGCGAAAGTAGCGGCTGTCAGGGATTGGCCTACTCCTGCATCTATAAAACAGGTGCAGAGGTTCTCAGGATTTGCTAATTTTTACTGACGGTTCATTAGAAATTTTAGCACGGTGGTCATGCCCATCACTGCGCTGACCAAGAAGACTGCTTCAGCGCGCTTTGGGTGGAATCCCCGGGCAGAGGTGGCATTCATGGAGTTAAAAAGAAGGTTCTGTATGGAACCTATCTTTATAAACCCCAACCCCTCACTGCCGTTTATTGTGGAGGTCGATGCCTATGAGCTGGGAGTAGCTGCTGTTTTGTCTCAACGGTCCCCCCTAGATCAAAAGTTACATCTCTGTGCTTTTTCTCTCGGTCACTGACCCCGGCCGAGAGAAATTACGATTTGGGAGACAGGGAACTGCTGGCAGTTAAATTCGCTCTGGAGGAGCGATGTCACTGGTTGAAGGGGGCGGCGCATCCATTCACCGTGTGGACGGACCACATAAATCTGGAGTACATACAGACTGCCAAAACACGTAACGCATGCCAAGCCCGCTGGGCACTGTTTTTTACTCGCTTTTCTTTTATCATGACCTACCGTCCCGGGTCGAAAAAGACCAAACCTGATGCCCTTTCTCGGGTATTTGACAACACTGATGGGGAGCACATTCCCCAACCTATCATTCCAAGGGAACAAATGGTAGCACCCGTGATTTGGGAGGTGGAGTCAGCGGTCCGGAGGGCTTTGCGCCTTGAGCCGGACCCAGGGGGGGGTCCACCGCATCGTCTCTTCGTGCCAGCTGGGGTTCGGTCCCAGGTGTTGCAGTGGGGACATGCGTCCCGGCTAGCAGGGCATCCGGGTATTGAGTCCGGTATTGTGCTGGGTATTGGTTCTATCTGAGCCTGTTTCTATTCGCAAAAAGAAAACGATTAATATAGGTAAGGAAGGGGTTCTGCTCGCTGGCAGTGTGCCTTACGCGAACACCTTCCTTGGGATTGAGTTTCTTGGTTTACTTTTATTTTTCAGCTCGTGTGAGTCCGTGGGTACAGGACGGTGTCCCGGGTATGTACTTTTATTTCTAAGTTTTCCAGAGCTGCGACTCCTGGTGTTTTATTTTCTGTGCCTAGTATTTCACACTAGGTTGTACGTTTATTTTGGGTTTCCCCCCGTTTCGGGGATTGAGTGCGCACGTTTATGCACTCTGTTTTTTGTTGTTATTTCTTCGCCCTGGTTTTAATGGGTAGCTTTATTTTGAGCCGTTATATTTGCCTTATTTGTGCGGAGCTGTCTCCTATTGTACCCCGGTCTCTGCTATTTCCCCGGGGTCTGGGTGGCGGACACTTTTGTGTGTTCGCTCCCTTAGGATCACCCTTAGTCGCGCTTGGCTCTCCGCACCTCCCCATCACAAGTTTGGTATTATTGAGAACAGCGACAGAAGACCAAGATGTGTTGTGTGTCTTCAGGTGCTAGCAAATGAAGCCATGAAGCCCACCAAGCTAAAGCGGCATCTGATTACAAAGCACCCAGAGTTTAAGGACAAAACAAAAGATTTTTTCCGGCGAAAGTGTGAGGGATACATGCGTCAAAAAACACGACTGTTGAACCTGACCACAAGTTCAGAAAAAGCACAGAGGGCTTCTTATTTGGTGGCTCAACGGATCGCAAATAGTAAGAAGCCACACTCAATTGGACAAGAACTTGTTCTTCCAGCAGCAGTTGAAATGTGTGAAGCTGTGCTTGGGATAGAGGCAGCTAATAAACTGAAAGTTGTACCGCTTTCAAATGATACTGTGAGGAGGAGAATTGAAGAACTATCGGCTGACATTCAGTCACAGCTACTGGATAGACTGCGTTCATGTGAGCAATTTTCTATTCAGCTGGACGAATCAACGGACATTTCCAATGCAGCTCAATTGATTGTTTTGGTGCGCTATCCCTGGGAAGGAGACATTTTGGAGGACTTTCTGTTCTGCAAGGAGGTGCCAGGCAGGACAACAGGTGAGGAAATATTCAGACTTCTGGATGCTTTCATGACTGAAGAGAGACTGAGCTGGGAAAAATGTGTGGCCGTTTGTATGGATGGCGCAGCGGCGATGAGCGGCCGAAAGAGTGCGCTGCGCGGATAAAGTCTGTCAATCCGAGGATTATGGCTACTCACTGTATGCTACACCGGCAAGCACTCGCTTCCAAAGACATGGAATCAGATCTTCACTCTGTTTTGAACAGAGCTGTGACTGCAGTTAATTTTGTGAAGTCAAGGGCACTGCAATCACGCTTGTTTAGACAACTTTGCCAGGATATGGATTCTGGACATGACACACTGCTATATCACTCTGAAGTGCGATGGCTCTCTCGTGGTAAAGTTTTGCAGCGAGTGTTTGAGTTACGCAGAGAAATGGCAGAGTTTATGAGAGAGGAAAAACCCGACATCGCACAGTTTTTTACCGACCCGGAGTGTGTGGCCAAGTTGGCATATCTTGCCGATATATTCAACATACTGAATAGCCTCAACCTCTCCATCCAAGGAGGCCAGGCATCCATCCTTGAAGTCAGCGACAAAATCACTGCCCTCATGAAGAAAATAGACCTATGGAGAAGGAGGATACAAGACGGGATAACAGATGACGGAGTTTCTCCACACAAACAACCTTTCTGTGGCTACAGTGAGGAAGGTTGCCACCTCACACCTCACATCACTGAGCGAGCACTTCAGCTCATACTTCTCCGATGTGAACACTGATGCCTGGGACTGGGTGCCCGATCCCTTCGCACCAGCTGCAACAGCAAATGGCCTGACAGGTAGGGCAGAAGAGCAGCTGTTGGAGTTATCCTGTGATAGGACATTGAAGGCCCGATTCCAGCAGGTTAATCATGCAAACTTTTGGCCCTCCCTCTCACATGAGTATCCCAAACTCACTGCTGAGGCAATGCAAATATTGCTCCCCTTTCCTACAAGGTACCTCTGTGAATCATCATTTTCCACTTTGACTGCAATGAAGAATAAGTACAGGGCTCGTTTACAAGTGGAGGATGATCTTAGAGTCTGTTTGTCAGCCATCACTCCAAGAATAGAGAAACTGTATTGTGAGAGACAGGCTCATCCTTCTCACTAATTTAGTGAGTTATTGATGTGAGTGATGTGTGAATTGATTTGTGTGTGATAAGACTTTGATAGAGCCTAATGCAAATGTTTATGACTAGGCTTAATTGCTAAAACTGTTATGATGTTGTTCAGTTTTCTGCCAATAATTTGAACGAGCGGCAATAAGTTAATTATGTTAAGGTTGAACCACTTAAGTAAGCTTTTAACTGGTTTTAAAATGAACTGGGTTCATTAGGACTTTGCCAGTCTACTGTTCATTTTCTGAAAGCTTTAAGATCTGTTACTTGAAAATTAGAAATGCTGTGAGGTCAAAATGTAATTTGAATAAAAATGACCCTGTGTTTAAAGGAAAATAATGGAAATGAAATTTAATTTGTTTCAGTTAATTTCTATGAAACTCGCCTTAAGTATTTAGTAATTTATTTGAAAAGTTTAAAATATAAATAATTCCTACGGCATCTAGGAGTACAAAGGGCAGTTAAACATATGTTTAATGGGCGTGAGGATTATGAAGGGGTCCTTGGAAAATGTTCTCCCCTGTAAGGGGTCCCTGGCCCCAAAAAGTTTGAGAACCCCTGTTCTAAAGCTAATAACCTCCCTGTCTGCGAATAAACTATTTTGTTTGTAACTTGCGTGATCTCCATTACTCTCATTCATCTTGTACCTTTTCAGCCTAAATTACAACTGAATACTGGCTAGAGACCGACCGATCGGCGGTACACCTGTGGTAGTTCTAAGCTGTGAGGCCGTCTATTTCTGTCCGTTAAAGGGTCGGGGGGACGCCCGGCTCTTGTAATCTGGTGCGAAGGGAACCCATGGGCGTTACGGCGCTGGTTCCTGCCAAATTAGCTCTAAGGAGCCCAGATAATGCTACGCCGACCTGGGCTCGCAACTATCATGGCAGGTTTGCATGTATTGTGTTGACTGGACCCTCAGCCTCTGAGTTCTCCACCGAACTGAGATTTCAGCAATAATGCTAATCCCGGGAGCATATATTGAGTAATGGTGGCGCAGGTACAAGTCGAATGTAATCACTCCCGAGGTCCGCGTAAGTTGCAAACCCAAATTTCTAAATTATATTATAAATGGAGTCAGATAAAGAAGTAAAACTATAGTAACCACTAAGCGTACAATACGGCCCCGTTTGAGAACGGAGAATATTAAGAATTGTACTGATCCGTTTCTGGGATATAGGGCAGGTCAATCCATATCCAACCCATAGCAACGGACCCAGTATATTCTTAAACATAACTGTGCTCTGTTCTTGTACCGTGGATAATAATTAACCCTACTAATGTTCTCCCAGCAACGCCAGAAGGACAAGCACGCAAAACCCCCTTCGGCCCCCGCTAAATTCCGTCATTGGGTTAGCGTGGGGGTTTACAGTTGGTGACCCCGACGTGATCAAATTTCATTACGTGATCAAATTTTCATTCATACCAGATTTGTCCAACGTGATGGTAATTTTCATTCATATCAGATTTGTCCAACGTGATGGTAATTTTCATTCATTTAAGATTTGTCTGCCGATTTGATCAAATTTCATGCATGTGTGTGGAATCTGGAGTTTTACAGTTGGTAAGCTCGACATGAACAGCTTTCATTCATGTAAGATTCGTCTGCTGAGGCTTACAATGGGTGAGGTGTCTGAAGTTTGTTCCTTCTGGTGGTGTTGTGCAACCCGGCATGTTACCGGATACCAGAGCTGGATGGGCAACCACCATCTAAAGCTCAACCCAGATAAGACGGAGGTGATCTTCATCCCTGCTTTAACCTCTCCCTTCTCTGATTTCTCCATCTCACTAGGGGATACCACAGTGACCTCATCCCCTAGTGCAAGAAACCTCGGAGTGGTGATGGACAACAGGCTATCCTTCTCCAAGAACATCGCTACGGTGACCCGGGCGTGCAGGTTCTTCCTGTACAACATCCGGAGAATCCGACCCTTTCTCACCACCTACTCCACTCAGCTCCTTGTTCAAGCAATGGTCCTGTCCCGTCTGGACTATTGCAGTTCTCTGCTGGCTGGCCTTCCAGCATCTGCCATCAGACCCCTACAACTCATCCAGAATGCTGCAGCCCGTCTGGTATTCAATGTTCCCAGACATTCACATGTCACCCCCCTGCTCAGCAACCTCCACTGGCTGCCTGTTATGGCTTGCATCAAATTTAAAACTTTGGTGCTCGCATACCAGGCAGTTAAAGGATCAGCCCCTGTGTATATTCAATCCCTTACCAAGACCTATACACCAACAAGACCCCTCCATTCTGCCACTTCATGCCGTCTGGCGCCTCCCCCTTGCCACACCTGCACTTCACACTCACGACTGCTGTCAGTCCTGGTCCCACGGTGGGGGAATGACCTCCTGGTGAATGTCAGAACGGCAGAGTCTCTGACCTCCTTCAAGCGCACACTGAAGACCCATCTCTTCAGGCTACACCTTTCCCTCCCCAACTCACAATCACTGTGATTAGCCTTAGACTGTAATGGCACTTATGTATAGATATCGTTACTTGTATAGGTATTGTTGTTTTATTGACTGTTGTTGTATTCTAGCTGCCAACAGTGGTATGCTAGTTTGAAAGCTGATTGTACTCTTCAAGGGTTCTGAATTTCTGTATGTTTACACTAGGACTCGGAACTGTACTGTCCTCTCAGGTCTACTTTTGCACTTGTTCTTGTGATTGATTTGCACTTTGTTGTACGTCGCTCTGGATAAGAGCGTCTGCTAAATGCCACGTACTGTAATGTAATGTAATACCCGTTACCGCGGGTGTGTGGTTTTTCTTCCATCTGGTTTTGCTGTCCTTGGTGTGGTGAGTAGCACAATTTCTTTCATATCAGCATATGTTAGGGAGAGTTGTGTTATTTTACTGCATGTATACTGTTTAGGGGATCGAAATATCCTGGACAGGGCTGGGACTGTAGAATCCAGTCATATTTGCAGGTTACCACCTCTCAGGGTATGTAACGTCATTATTGGAGAAGGTAAAGAGAGAGAATGTTGATGTGCATGCTTTGTACTTGCGCTGTGTTGCTGTGGCTATTAGCTTCAAGAGCAAGTAGGCTCCGGTAGCAACATGTTTGCAAACAAGCATGTCACAGAGAAGGTAAAAGTGTTTGCATATATAATATTAATTTTGGAGTAAGCTTGAGATCCGTTAAAGGTGGCAAGTTTCTCCATTAGAATTGCAGAAATCGTTGTAAGTTGCAACTGAGTGCTGAGTCAGGGGCATAGCCTAGGTTCTAGGTTCCAGAGTCTGGAGAGTGCTGATACTGAACCCAGGGTGTCTGTGTTCCATGGTGGGTATACGTCTCAAGCCCTCTGATTGTAGTGGTTATAACAAGTGTGGTGTTTATAACAAGACTTGAGACTATCGGGTATCCGTCCGTAGGGAACAGCAGTTTTAAGTCTCAGTGATTGTGGCCTGTATCAGTGGTTGCGATATCTCTGTATACTGGGCCCGATGTTACATCACAGGGCCGCTGGGTGCCACAGCAGATATAAGTCTCCACCCCTCTGATGCGCTGCTACAAGGTTGGGGAATATGCTGCATGTGGTGCCTATGTCTAGACCTCCGAGGCTGGTGTCGGGTGTCGCCTCACAGAATTTCTGTCGTTCTGAGTTGCTGGAAACTGAGTCCTCTGGCATGTGCTACCTGTATTGGCAACAGTTGTATACTTGTAATTAAATACATAGGCTATAGTTTCGAAAGCATTTGTCGTAGGCATGTGGATAGTTAAATATACCAAATGTTCAGTAATAAATGTCAAATAAACTTTGCCCTGGTAGGGATACATCCTTAATAAAAAGGATGAATTCCCTGAGTACAGCATTTATCCTATAGGATAAATTAAATAATTCAGGCATAGGTCAAATGTATAGTGCAACTTGGTGCACCATATTAGTTTCCTCTGCTTCGCTTTGTGTGCTCTAACTGCACCACTGTGAATGCAGAGGATCTATATTATTATATATGGTATACTGCATGTCTGTGCATGTCATTTAAGAATTGTTAGTTAATAACACTAATATACTTACTTGGATGCCAGTTAGATTAACTGAGGCATGTGTGTACTTAAATCTAATTGTATGTTTGTGTGGTTTCTCCCACTAACACAAAATATATATATTAGAATATTTCCTGGACCTTAGATAAACTAGTTAATGCCATGAAATGAACCCTTTAAAGTTTTCACTGATTTACAGTGACCTGTGGCATCTGTGCCTATACGGTGAGATGTTTACAACAGGAGAGGTCTTTATATCCCAGTAACACTGAATTGGCTTATATTTTGGAAGGTGTTCCAAATGAAAAATGCTTAAGTAAATTTAAGAGTAAAGGAGAAGAAGCAATTCCTCCTCTTACATCTCTGGGCATAAAACCTAACAAGGGGGGGTCATTTTCTGGTAAGGACTGATTTATGGGTCATTCTACTCCACCCACAGTTTCAAACTTCTCAGTTCCTCACTGCCCCCCCTCACAGCTCTCACTGCTCCCTTTGTGCGTCTTGTCTCTCCTTCCCGAAGTGTTTGTCGCGCGTGGTGTTTCTTGTTGTAAGAGCAGTGAACTCAATGGTTTATCTTGAGGGAGTGCATGATTTGTTTTGTTTTGATGTATTGTTTTTGATCAATTCTTTAATTTGATTGCAGATTTATGCAGACATTCACCCTGCATAAATGTGTATATTCTTATTGTTCTTGATCAATTCTTTAATTTGGTTACAGATTTATGCAGACATTCACCCTGCATGAATGTGTATATTTTAATTGTTTTTAATCATTCTTTAATTTGACGTATGGATTTATGCAGACATTCACCCTGCATAAATGTGTATATTTTTATTGTTTTTAAGTAATTCTTCAATTGGACTTATGGGTTCATGCAGACATTCACCCTGCATAAATGTTCATATTTTGGAGCAAATAGCTGCGTTATACATCTTGTGTTTGGTATATGTTAGTTTTAACCTTCCCAGCATTCTGTTCTGCATGCAATATACTGCAATATAGTAGTATGCATGGCTACAGGCACAGCTCGATAATTTAGTTTCTGAATTCTTAGGCAGACGTGCCATCCAAATACTTAGAGGATAATTAATTATCCTAAATTTCATCAAGTTTGTTAAACCAGATGATCACTGGTCTCAAACATATCATTAATAGTTTACAAAAAATATATTCACGGCTGTTAGATCTGAAGCGCAGGCGCTCCATTCTATTAGGTGTTCACTTGTCAATCAGACCCATACCATCAAGTGTGTCTTAGCCTGCAGAACATATGCCAAGGGTTGGTTTGCTGCTGCCAGCAAGAGATTTTGGACCTTTGTATGCACAGGAACCCTAGTCATGTCGTAAGGGAGTTCATTGAGGCCTTAGGCTGGCATAGATGGATGGTGTCAGAACAAAGAAAAAATATTCTTTATCCACCTCATTAATGTATCGATGTATTGTTTGTATGTTTACTATAAATAGCTGTACTGTCAATATTGGATTGTTGGTTTCTTTTCCTTTGATTCACCTAAAACAGGTCTATCTAAATTCCACTACCATATGCTCAACCTGCGTAGTAATAAAGAATCAGGAATTTAAATTAGATCACCGTATTGGTGCATATCTCTATAAGGGACATGAATACCATATTCACCACTCGCACTGGTTGTCATGAAACATCTTGCCATGATTATATGCCAAACAATATTTTTCCCATTTTGTGCCAAATGTATTAGTGTTCAGTTTTTGTATGGCCACGCTGAGATCGTCCAAGTATCTCACCCATAGTGGTACGTCATCAGCGAGATGAGCTCCTTCACACGTGAAGGTCTGACCTGTCCTGTCCAGTCACTTGATCGACTGGAAGTGAATGAGGACTTTGCAATGGGTCAGATCTGCGTTCTGAGGAGAATTCCGCTGGAGGTGGATGTCTTTCTGTGGTGGAAGGACACTATTTCTGGACAGTGTGCGTGGTCTCTGACTGACCTAATGGACCTGGTGCAACGGGTCATCCAGGGCTAGCTCCTCTACCAGCTCTGCCCAGGATGCCTACATATGGTGGGATTGGTGGGACTGGGTGTTCTGAGGGTCCGTCATCACCAGCCTCATTCCACTCCCTAAAATCTTTTACCCCTGCTGCTTCGGTGCTCAGCCACCTGCAGGTGCCAACACTGTAGGGATTGAGACCCCAAGCATCCGCAGGGAATTACATGTACAACCACGGCTTTCACAGTAACCCCTTGGAACTGTGTTGTTTGTCCCACGGGGCCAAGGGGGGAATCTGTAAACCAGTCATAAGTAACATTTGGTCTCATGCGCTGGTCAACTTGCTGACTTCCCCCTCCTGGAGCATACATTGTTAGCCCCCACCGTTGGCACACATGCCTGTGGGGGAGATCTAGAGAAGGATTCTTAGAGGCGCCTTCTTGGGCCCTGGGGGCCCCCTTTTCTCACATTCCTGACAGGGTAGAGCACAGGAATATTGGAGATGGCATAAAGATGTTTCATGATAATCCCAGGTCAGAATATAGTAATGTTTGGTGTTATTCTGATTCGTTCAGTGCGACTGGTGTAATGGTCTAGTTTTTGTAACAGTCTACCTTTGATAGCATAACCATTCAGGAGCCGAGGGGAAACTGGGCAAAGGCTGTCTCTGTAGAAGCCATGTGTTTTAGCCCCCTGCCTGATGGACCTGGCTGTAAATTATAGACGGGTGACTCACTTTTAGGGTCAAGAACTTAGGCCTGGATTTCGGAGAGGAGAAGAAACCAAACAGTCTGGCGTGTCTCCTTTCCTTTCATTCACCCAAATCAGGTTTATCCAAAAGGTATATTACCATGGGAGGCACAAATACTGTACATATTTACAGAATAATGCAGTTATCCTGAAAACTCCTAACTACAGCATTCATAGAAATAATGGGGCGGCCTGTAGCATAGTGGTTAAGGTCAGGAAGGGCTGCCATTTGTGAGGGGCCTGAGAGCTGGGGTTTCAATGTTGTTTAGACTACCTGTTGGGGAGTTAAGATGTATGAGTGGTCCAAGGCCAGTTGGTTCATGGGAAAAGAATCCTCCAGAACATTGGTGACCTCCCTGTGACCCCATACCTGGTCACTTCCAAGGAGGAAGACTCCGGACAATGTCACAGTGCCCTCATTTGGGCACTGCTGCCATTACACCGGTGACTGTTCTCCTAGATTAAATATTCAAAACTGCTACTAAGATAGTAAATAGACCAGGTAAAACCTTGAAAACATTGCCCATGTGATCCTTGTATTATTCCATTAAGTCTTATGTAATGGTAACAGGAATTGCATGTAAAATGAATAATGAGGAGGGAAGTTTCATGATAACTGCAACATAATAAAACATAAGGGTAATCTGTTTGGTATGGATGTGATCTGATAAAATCAAGGAATCGGATGAGATACATTTCATACCAAATGGAATTTAATAAACTATAGTTTCAGTAACTCAAGGGAAAACCTGCATGTCCTCTCTTGATAATCATCTCATTTTCCCTACATTTTCCCTACTTTAGACCCGCCATGAATCAACCCCTCCAGGTTGATTCATGGCACTGCCGCCTGGTTCCAAACGTATGATTTGGCATAAAAGCAAGGGAGACAGACCACACAACATGTGTGGTCTGTTCGACTTCCCACACAACATGTCTTGTGTATGTATGTATGTATGTAAGTAGGTGTAGCAGCGGAAGATCGTAATCGGCTTCCCATACATGGCATATTCTATACTCTTTGTTTGTGTGTAGTCCAAGCAGGCTAGGTATGATTATTTACTCTATCTCTATTCTTAATTTGTGTATTTTGTAATTGATTGTGATATTCTAAAGCTAATAACCTACCTGTCTGCGAATAAACTATTTTGTTTTTAACTTGCGTGATCTCCATTACTCTAATTCATCTTGTACCTTTTCAGCCAGAATTACAACTGAATACTCAGCGGGAAATGGTGGCCAAAGACCGACCGATCGGCGGTGCGGTACACCTGTGGTAGTCCTAAAACTCTGAGGCCGTCAAGTTTCTTCCCGTTAAAGGGTCGGTGACGCACGGCTCTTGTGATTTGATGTGAAGGGAACCCATGGGTCCTTGAAGTCTGCCGTTTCCTAGCAACGACAGTATCAGAGTCTTACTATGATAAAACATGAATAAGACAACAGAAAAGGGAACAGGAAAAAGCAATATTAGGGTGGTTCAGATCCTTTTCTCTAGAAAAGGGTATGGGGGTGAGAAGAGATCATGGCGAAATGATGACTCCTCCTCCGTATGCCCCGTAACAGCCAGGACATATGGGGGAGAAGGAGAGGGGTTTGTACTCAATATGCGCGATTGTGCCTGACGCACCACTCGTAACGATGGTCTGTCTGGTAGTAAAAGGGCAAGTTGAAATGGGTGGGTAGAGCATGGGGAAGATGCAGACCAGGTGAGGGAAGAAAAAGAGCGTCTCAAGGGAAAAGAGAAGGAGGTGGAACAGAGGGTACAAGAGCCACACCGACAAGGCGTTGTCAGCCCTAGGAGAACAGTTAGCGGCAACTAGCAAAATGGCTTGACAAAATCGCTGGGTATTGGACTGGATGCTGGCTAAAATGGGGGGTGTCTGTGTAATGTTTGGAAAAGACTGCTGTACATTTATACCAAATAACACCTCCCCAGAAGGAACTTTTACACATGCAATGGACAGGCTGAAGGCCCTGAAACATGAAGTGAATGAGAACGCTGGATATAGCCATGTTGTGGAGGACTGGCTGGAGCAGGCGATTGGACGATGGGGAAGTTGGCTGGCAAAAATAGGACTTGTGGTGGGGATAACGCTGGTGGTGGTGTTGGTAGTTCTATCTTGCATTCTCCCTCTCTTGAGATCTTCTCTCCACAGTGCTATAGGTATCCACCTGCTGTCATATAGGGGGGAATAACGCAGAGACCAGGCGCCAGACGGGGGATTCCAGTTTCCAGCGGCCACGGGCACAATCCAGGGAGACAGGGGGAGCAGAGGGAGTGCCAACAGCACCAGCAGTGCCCCAGCGGACCCAGTACAAGAACATGGCTTGGCAGCTGACAGAGGGAGTGCCAACAGCACCAGTAGTGCCCCAGCGGATCCAGTACAAGAACAGCAGGCCAGGTTACCAGCTGCGTGACGTACCGACTGCATCCTTCGGTTGGCAGATGTACCAAGAGCCCACTGTTTACTGCGGCGATTCTTCGTGTTACGAATAATGTGTTTACAAAATTAACAGAAGTGTGTGATAATTTTAATAGTTGGGTCACTTAGAGTAATATATACAGCTTTAATATGGCTATGGCCAGTCCAGTGGCACGAAGTGCGCTTTTGCAGAGAGCATTGGAGGAACCATGGGAGCAGGTCAGACAGGCCAATGAATGATTCCGACCTTGTGGTTGCTGTCCTACTATGACATGCCAAATAATGTGCAGCCAACCTGGCTGCAAGTGAGAAAGCTTAATATACCCTGGTATAGAGTGAACAATGAACCGACAAATCAAAGTGAGATCATGATGTCAAAAATTAAATTTATATGCGAAGCTGAACTTGTAATTCAGAAAGCACAGGCCCCACAAGCTACATTTTTTGCAACAACAAGAGAGGAAGTTATAGTGATGATACAGGGGAGTAAAATCCTCTGGGCAAGTAACCCCTGGGCATATCAGGTGTATATAGAGACACTGGCCCTGACACTTCCTTGTGCGTTGGGCCCCGGCTGTCCCATTTGTCTGCGTCCTGCTGTAACCATGGAGATGAGGGAACCGAACATCCAAATACCTCCCATCCCTGCGCAGCGACAGGCTACCGCTGCAACAGAGGGCAGACAAGAGGGCCCGTTTATCCCAACTTTGGTTATGCCTCCTGTGCCAGCCCCGCTGGCAGAAATTAGAGCACCAGTGGGCCCTCAGGAGTCCACTGAGACTTCTATCCCAATCCCCTACCCCTACTCCCCTCACTCCACTGAACCGCCTGAGTCAGACACTGATTACACACCCACGGTGCCCCTGACTCCTCCCCCGAACCCCTACCCCTACTCTCCTCACTCCCCTGAAGCACTCGAGTCAGATACGGACTTCACACCTACAGTACCCCTGACTCCTCCCCCAATATCTCCCCATTCCCCTGAGTCTGAACCAGAGGCTGCCTACTCACCTACAAGGCCCACGACCCTGGCGATTACCATGGCCCCTACAACATATGATCATGGTAGCCTGATAGTGCCAGGGCCTGGACTGAGGAGGTCATTCAGATTGCGGCCTAAGGAGTCACTCGGGGCCATGAGTTTTGACCCCGAAAGGGGGGAAATGTAGGGAAAAATTAATGGAACAAGAGATCTCCCTCCTTATTATGATTTATTACTTTATTAGGAGTTGAGATAAGAGCAGTGCATGAATTGGGTGTGAGTCTGATATTCAAGGTTGAAGTCTGCGGATTTGGACCGGCTTTTGTGTACATGTGCCAATAAATCTGATTTTCTGAAGAACTTGCTGCCGTATCTCTTCCTCCCTGAAGTTATTTTTCAACAAACTGAACATTGTACCTGGAAGTCTGCCGTTTCCTAGCAATGACAGAATAAGAGTCCTACTATGTCTGATTCAAATCAGAGAGCTGGTAAGATCTCTCACTTTCTGTTATTTTTTTGCATATAAATACGAAAGTTAAACTCACGTATATTGTTATTTTACTGTGGATTTCTTTCATCAGATGACGCTCACCTGTGATATGTATAAAGGGCAATTTCCCTGACAGTAGAAAAACAGGGAGCTTGTTTGAATAAGCATATCTGTTGTCACTGATGGGTTTTGCTCCGCCCTCAGTCAAAATATTTAAAAGGCCAGCATCGGGTCAAGTCAAGACAAGAAGCAAACTCCTCAGATAATCATCTCACCCAACGTGATATTATAAGGTAACAGAACACTGGGCTATTTTGATACTTGATATACCGTTACTGTAAAAACAGCCCCTTCCTTCATATTGCTGTTTTACTTGTGTCTCTTTATTGACCATTGTATTGCATTATGGGTGATGTATCTGTCTCTCCTCCTAGCTGAAGAGCCATCATGGCTATCTTCACATTGCCAGCATTCCTCGTTGTTGCTGTTCTCTCTAGCATGACTTTGGGTGAGTCCCGATTCGTGTTCTTTCCAGGTGGAAGAGTTAGTGTCTAATATTGTGTCTGAAACAACAATATGCTAATACTCTAATATTCTATTATTTGCTTAATTGAAATCAATAATTGGGCAGGACGTTGCATTTCTATGCATACATGAGTTGGTGATTGAAACCTGGCCTTCCAGGAAGCAAATGTTATGAGTGCGTGCCGATTTATTGCAACAGGAATAATGTTACTTTTGTGCCAGTAATCCTTATGAACATGTTGGACCTGACAGTTTGCCCTGCCATTATAGCAGGCCTCAGTATCATTGTGTGAAAAAAAATATGAAGACTATTCAACAAGGTATTGATCCTTAGGTTTTAGCACTGAGATGTGTGAACAACAAACTACCAAGCAGACTAATAATGTTATATTGTATGCATATGCTCATCAGTATCTCAAGGGGCTGAGACAGACCTTTGTCAGGGTCCCTGCTATTCTGGTTGGACTTACCATAATGGCCGCTGCTTCCAGCACTTTGCTGATGAGAAGACATGGCTTGACGCTGAGGTAACATCTTAAAGGAGAAGTTCACTTCCTCAAGCTTTTAAAATATTGTTTCATTTGTAGTGTGTGCACCTGGTTTCAGAAAGATTTTTGTGCAAAGCATAGTATTTTAGATGCATACAGTCTTTGAAGACCTGCCAGCAATGGCATTTGGAACAAGGGCCACCTGTGATTTAAAGTAAGGAAATGCACTTAAAGTGAGTGCAACCTGCTGTGTACATTGTTATCTCTCCAGTGGTCATACATAATGGCGGATTTAATTGTAGCATCTATTCACAAGTACAAACACTTTCTCTGAGGAGTTTCCATGTTCTCCCTGTCATTGGGTTAGCGTGGGGTTTTACAGTTGGTGACCCCGACATGATCAAATTTTTATTCATATCAGATTTGTCCGACGTGATCCAATTTTCATTCATATCAGATTTGCCCGACGTGATCAAATTTTCATTCATATCAGATTTGTCTGCCAATGTGATCAAATTTCATGCATGTGTGTGGAATCTGGAGTTTTACAGTTGGTAAGCTTGACTTGAACAAATTTCATCCATGTAAGATTCGTCTGCCGAGGCTTACATGGGTGAGGTGTCTGAAGTTTGTCCCTTCTGGTGGTGTTGTTGCATCCCGCCGTTACGGCGGGTGTGTGGTTTTTCTTCCATCTGGTTTTGCGGCCCTTGGTGTGGTAGCGGTAGCACAATTTATTTCATATCAGCATATGTTAGGGAGAGTTGTGTTATTACTGCATGTATACTGTTTAGGGGATCGACATATCCCGGACAGGGCTGGGACTGTAGTATCCAGTCATATTTGCAGGTTACTACCTCTCAGGGTATGTAACGTCATTATTGGAGAAGGTAAAGAGAGAGAATGTTGATGTGCATGCTTTGTACTTGCGCTGTGTTGCTGTGGCTATTAGCTTCAAGAGCAAGTAGGCTCCGGTAGCAACATGTTTGCAAACAATCATGTCACAGAGAAGGTAAAAGTGTTTAGAACTGTGTGTAGGGATGAGTGGTTTATGAGCTGGTAAGCTTTGAAAGTTGATTAATAATACATATGTGTGTGCGGCCTGTTAGGCTGCGCATATATAATATTAATTTTGGAGTAAGCTTGAGCTCCGTTAAAGGTGGCAAACTTCTCCATTAGAATTGCAGAAATTGTTATAAGTTGCAACTGAGTGCTGAGTCAGGGGCATAGCCTAGGTTCTAGGTTCCAGACCTAGAAGCACAGTCTGGAGAGTGCTGATACTGAACCCAGGGTGTCTGTGTTCCACGGCGGGTATACGTCTCAAGCCCTCTGATTGTGGTGGTTATAACAAGACTTGAGACTATCGGGTATCTGTCCAGAGGGAACAGCAGTTTTAAGTCTCAGTGATTGAGGCCTGTATCAGTGGTTGCGATATCTCTGTATACTAGACCCGATGTTACGTCATAGGGCCGCTGGGTGCCACAGCAGATATAAGTCTCCACCCCTCTGATGCGCTGCTGCAAGGTTGGGAATATGCTGCATGTGGTGCCTATGTCTAGACCTCTGAGACTGGTGTTGGGTGTCGCCTCACAGAATTTCTGTCTTTCTGAGCTGCTGGAAACTGAGTCCTCTGTATTGGAAACAGTTGTATACTTGCAATTAAATACGTCGGCTATAGTTTGGAAAGCATTTGTTATAGGCATGTGGATAGTTAAATATAACAACTGTTCTGTAATAAATGTCAAATAAACTTTGCCCTGGTAGGGATACATCCTTAATAAAAAGGATGAATTCCCTGATTACATCATTTATCCTATAAGGATAAATTAAATTATTTAGGCATAGGCCAAATGTATGGTACATCTTGGTGTACCATATTAGTTTTCCTCTGCTTCACTTTGTGTGCTCTAACTGCAGCACTGTGAATACAGAGGATTTATATTATTATATACGGTATACTCCATGTCTATGCATGCCATGTAGGAACTGTTAGTTAATAACACTAATATACTTACTTGGATGCCAGTTAGATTAACTGAGGCATGTGTGTACTTAAAATTCTAATTGTATGTTTGTGTGGTTTCTCCCACTAACACAAAATATATATATTAGAATATTTCCTGGACCTTAGATAAACTAGTTAATGCCATGAAATGAACCCTTTAAAGTTTTCACTGTTTACAGTGACCTGTGGCGTCTGTGCTTATATGGTGAGATGTTTACAACAGGAGAGGTCTTTATCGCCCAGTAACACTGAATTGGCTAATATTTTGGAAAGTGTTCCAAATGAAAAATGCTTAAGCAAATTTAAGCGTAAAAAAGAAGAAGCAATTCCTCCTCTTATTTACATCTTTGGGCATAAAACCTAACAAGGGGGGTAATTTTCTGGCATGGACTGGTTTCTGGGTCATTCTACTCCCCCCACAGTTTCAAACTTCTCAGTTGCTCACTGCCCCGCCTCACAGCTCTCACTGCTCCCTTTGTGCGTCTTGTCTCTCCTTCCCGAAGTGTTTGTCGTGCGTGGTGTTTCTTGTTGTAAGAGCAGTGAACCTGCACTCTCAATGGCTTATCTTGAGGGGGTGTATGATTTGTTTTGTTTTGATGTATTGTTTTTGATCAATTCTTTAATTTGATTGCAGATTTATGCATTCACCCTGCATAAATGTGTATATTCTTATTGTTTTTAAGTAATTCTTAAATTTGATGTCTGGATTTATGCAGACATTCACCCTGCATAAATGTGTATATTTTTATTGTTTTTAATTAATTCTTTGATTTGACTTTTGGGTTTATGTAGATATTCACCCTGCATAAATGTTTATATTTTGAAGCAATAGCTGCGTTATACATCTTGTGTTTGGTATATGTTAGTTGTAACCTTCCCAGAATTCTGTTCTGCATGCAATATGCTGCAATATAGTAGTATGCATGGCTACAAGCACAGCTCGATAATTTAGTTCCTGAATTCTTAGGCAGACGTGCCATCCAAATACTTACAGGATAATTCATTATCCTAAATTTCATCAAGTTTGGTAAACCAGATGATCACTGGTGTCGTGAGCCACGGACCCCTTGCCGAGCTCAGACCTCACGTTCCCACGAGCAGTACCTCACAATGAGGTGTCTCGGGGACGAACTCAAGTACTCCGAACGTCCTGGAGCCCTGGTAAGTTCTACTTAACTTCCAGCCCAGTCTCGAAGTGAAGGGTGTGATGCAAATCTGATATTCGATGTCCTGTATTCAATGTATTCCTCTAAAGAATCTTTATCACATATGATTATAGTAAGATATACTTTATTATAATCAATCAAAAGAATAGAGTTATACAGATTACAATGTAGATATCATCTTTTCAGTTTGCTGATCACATGCAAGTTACATATACCCCTTTAGCTCTTTCTAATTTACCTTTCCACCATGATGTTTAAAAGTCAAGGTACACCCCTCAAATACCCATCCTCCTCTTTGGCCTTTACCTTATCTTATGGCTCCCCCTTCATGGAGATAAAAGCTACTGAACTTCCATTAATACAATGGGTACGAACACCCCTAAAGTCTACTACTTATTTATATCGTATATAGTATCTTAAAAGACATAAAAAAGACATAAAAATGAAAGGAAACTTAAAATGTATTACTTCTATGTACTACTTTCCCTACTTTTACAAGTAATATAGATTATAATTACCACCCATGCCCTAAATATAGTCATCTTGTTTTCCACGGGATTTGATCCCTCCTCCTTACTGTTGATGAGCTCTTTGAACAGCTGCATTGGTTTGGGAATCTGGGGCAGGATCAGGACCCAGACTTGCGAAAGACGTGACTTTGCACTTCGTACTTCTCCTCACTGACACTGAGGTTAGGGGGGGGGGCTTCAGGTTCTTGCGTGGGTCCAGCAGGAAGATGTTCTGTAGCGTGGAGGAACCCCGCATCCCGTCTGTTGGCCTCCAGGTGCAGTTCACGGCTCCAAGCATGTCATAAAAGCCCTTTAACTCTTTCACCAGCTTTTCTGTATGATGAGGGATGCGCATGAACACCTCTTCGACATCAGTCCCGCTGCCACAACTCTTGGGCTGAGTCCGCACCGCGTACGTCACTCCTCTCTCCATATCCATATCCTGGATCCAGCCCACCACCGCCGGCACCCACCAGCCCCCCCCACCGGCCCCCACCGCTCCTCCCCCAATGTGGGCGCTAGGTGTGAGCGTGTAGTGTGTATGTGTGACTGTGTGAGTTGTGGGCTGTGTGGATGTCTATGGAGCATTAAAAAAACAAATTGGGAGGACAGTCATGGTGCAGGGGCCTAAACGCTGGCCAACTATCCCTGTCCGCCTCCCAAGGCCCTAGTGTGATATGTGGTGTGGGTGGAGTGTGTCTCTGACTGACGTGCAATTAAAATTGGGGGGAGTGACCAGGGCAGGGGGCTCCCACCGCGGTTGGGCGACAGAGAGCTAGTCTGCCCCATCCCTCCCCCCGGAGCCCTAGTGACATATGGTGACTAGTGTGTGTTGTTAAATTATTTTATTTTATTTATTTTTTTATTTTTTTTGGGGAGGGCGGCGCAACAAGGCAGGGTCCGGCAAACAGGACGAAGCCGCCCCGAACCTATCCCCCCTCCTCACCGTCCCCCCAAAACCCTAGTGACATGTGAACGGGAGGAGGAGCGGCCAGGGCGGCCCGGGGTGGGAGGTGGATACCGGCCATGCGCAGCCCCCCACCCATCCGCCCCCCCCCACACACCCCTCACCACCCCCCGCACCCCCACCACCGCAGGACCCAGGGCGCCCCCCCCCCCAGGCACCGCAGCGAGCACTGCCCCGCCCTGCCCAGGGGCCGGACCCGACAAGCGCAGCCCCACCGCAAGCGGGCAGCCACGCCCCCAGGAGCCAACACGGGCACCACTGCCGGCCACAAGGGCGAGACGGGCCCCAAGGCCCCCCGGCCACCCCAACCCACCCTCCCCAAGCCCCCACCCGCCCCAGAGGACAGCGCCCCCAAGGCCACCGACCCCCCCCATGCCACCCCCAGAGGGCCGGGGACGCAGCCCCCCGGGGACAAGCGCCCCAGGCCCCAGCCGGAGAGCCCACAAGGAGCCCACGCCCGGAGGCCAGGGAGGGGTACCCCACCGAGCCCCCCACCCTCTGTGATGTAATTAATTATCGGGGCCCAGGTGTCTTCAAATGCTGCCAATTGGTTTTTCCTGCATGCAGACATTCTCTCCATGGAAACGTGTTCTGACAGTAGATTTTTGAATTGCGTTAAACTCAGATTTTCTTTGGACTTCCAGTTCAGGAGGATAGTTTTCTTTGCGATAGTAAGGATTGTGAGGAGCCGGTGGGATTGTTTTGTGTCCATGTTAAGGTTAGTGAGGTCACCAAGTAGGCAAAGGGAGGAGGAGGCCGGGATGGGGTGTTCTAGGTGCAGAGATAGGTCTTCACAGACCCTTCGCCAAAATGCGTTAACAGGTGTGCAGTGCCAAGTGGCATGTAAATAGTTATCTGGCAGTTTGTTTCTGCAGTGTGAGCATATGTTAGTATCACTGATACCCATCTGAAACAGTCTTTGTCCTGTATAGTGTGTTCTGTGAAGAATTTTGTATTGGATTAGCTGTAGGTTTGAGTTTTGGGTCATTCCAAAGGTGTTTTTGCAAATTTGCGACCAAAAGTGAGGGTCAGGGTTAATAAGTAAATCTTTTTCCCATTTATGGGTTGGGAGTGAATGGGATGAATCATACTCAGATAATCTTATATAGATTTTGGAGAGTATTTTTTGTGGTGGGAGTTTTAGAAGGTTTATTATATTTGGCAGGACTCCGAGATCCAAATTTTTAGTTTTGAACCTGGTTTGAATTATAGATTTCAGCTGGAGGTATTCTAAATATTTGTTTTTGTCAATACCATGGGTATCTATTATTTGGGTAAATGGAATGAAGTGGTTACCTTGAAAAATGTGCTCCAGATGTCTAATTCCCTTATCATACCAAGTTGTAAAGTTAATTGTTTTTTTATTTTGTAGGATGTCAGGGTTGTTCCAGATGGGTGTGAGTCTGCATGGGACCAATGAGGACCTGTTTAAGTTCCCACCATGCTGTCAGCGAAGAGCTAATGCTGATACTCTTGAAGCAACAGTGATGTTTGATGATGGGACTGATGAATGGTAAATCCTGTATTAGGATGTCATTACATAGTGATTGTTCAATATCCAACCAGCCACAATCTTGTTGATTTTGCGTCATCCATTGTACGATATATTTTAGTCTATTGGCCAAAAAATAATTATAGAAATTGGGAAGCTCAAGTCCACCCCTATTTTTGGCCTTCTGTAGTGTTTTTATGCTTATCCGCGGTGGTTTAGATTTCCATAAGAATTTAGTAATTGCGGAGTCTAATGATTTGAACCATGCCCTAGGAGGTTTATTGGGAATCATTGAGAAAATATAGTTGATTTTTGGTAGAATTGTCATTTTGATTGTAGCTACCCTTCCCATGAGTGATATGGGCAGAGAGCTCCAGCGAGTGAGGTCATCTTCTATTGTTTTGAGTAGGGGAGCGTGATTTAAGCGTATTAAATCAGATAGTTTGTCTGAGATGTTGATGCCCAGGTATTTGATGTTCCCGGATTTTAGTGGGATGGCTGCGCTGAAATGGAAGTCGTGAGCAATAGGAAGGGCTATTGATTTGTTCCAATTTATAGAGTAGTCTGAGATAGATGAGAATTTGTCTATGAGTGATAATGTTGCAGGTAGAGAAGTGTGTGCGTTTTGGAGAAAAATTAATACGTCATCTGCATATAAGCTAATTTTATGGCTCATGTTTGCTGTTTGAATCCCTTTAATGTTCACATCCTGTGGAATTGCGGCTGCCAGTGGCTCAATAAATAAGGCAAATAATGAGGGAGAGAGTGGGCATCCTTGCCTGGTGCCCCTCCCAAGGTTGAAGTTTGGAGAGGTTTGGTCATTTGTTTTGATACATGCCCTAGGTGAATTGTATAGTATTTTAATCCAATTTATGAAGTTGTAACCAAATCCGAATTTTTGTAAGGTATTGAAGAGGAAGTTCCAGTTTACTCTATCAAACGCCTTTTCTGCATCCAATGAGACAATTATGGCTTCTGTATTTTTAATGTTGCAGTGGTCTATCAGATCAATTAGTCTCCGTGTGTTGTTAGTAGATTGACGGCCCTTGATAAATCCAGTTTGGTCTTGGTGTATTAAATAAGGTGTTACTTTTTCGATTCTACTTGCCAGTGCCTTGCAAATAATTTTCAGGTCGGCGTTTATGAGTGATATTGGGCAGTAGCTAGATGGGAGTGTAGGGTCTTTGTCTGGCTTAAGGATGAGGTTTATATTTGCACAGTTCATGTTAGGGGAAAGTCTGGAGGTTTCTTTAACTTTGGTAACCATTCTATGGAAGGTTGGTGCAAGCATAGGCCAGAATGTTTTGTAGAATTCTGCTGGGAAGCCGTCTGGGCCTGGGGCTTTTCCATTGGGCATGTGTTCGAGGGCCTCCTGGAGATCTGTTCTTGATAACGGTAATTCCAGCATTATATTTTGCTCATCATTAAGTTTTGGCAAATTGATAGTATTCAAAAATTCTTAATAATGTGTCTGTATTGGAAGGATTGATATTGGATGAGTACAATTTCTAATAGAATTCCCTAAATACATTATTGATTTCTTCTGGGTCATGGGTTGGTCTTCCAGTTGAGTCTGTAACTGAGGTGATCAATACTTTTTCTTTGTTTTGGCTAAGAATTTACTTGATTTATTACTATGTTCAAAATTATTGAGGCATAGTCTTTGTAGGTGAAATTGTATTTTCATATCTATTAGTTCTTGATATTTTATTTTAAGTTTCCTTAACTCGTCTAGTAGGTGTTCTTCTTGAGAGGTGGCGTGTGCCATCTCCAGGGCTTTAATTTTCTGTTCTAGTTCTAATTCAAGTGCTTGGTCCCTTTTTTTCTTGTATGATGAGTATGAGATTATTCTACCTCGCATGACAGCCTTTGCTGTCTCCCAGAGAACGCAGGGTGAGGTGCCGGGAATGTCATTGGTATGTAGAAATGTTGTCCATTCTTTTTCGAAAAATTTTATGAACTGTTGGTCTGTGAGTAATGATGTATTAAATCTCCATTGTCTAACTGTTGGTGTTTTCGTTTTTTCCGTGATTGTCATAGTAACTGGTGCGTGATCACTAATCGTAATGGGGTGAATATGTGTTTCAGATATAGCCTTGGTGAATGAATTACTGGTTAGAAAGAAGTCTAGGCGGGAGTAAGAATGGTGGAGCGGCGAGAAGAAGGTGTATTCTTTGAGCGTTGGGTGACAAGAACGCCATACATCGCATAGACCGAAATCTTCCATGTATTGCTTTATTGTTTCCGTGGATTGCCAGTGACAGTTATTAGCTGCTCTACTTTGTCGGTCAAGGTCAGGATAAAGAGTCAGGTTGAAGTCCCCACCAATTATAAGTGGTGTATCCGAGTGTCTAACTAGTAACGTGAATAGGTGGTGTCCTAGCCGGTCCTAGCCGGTCTCCCAGCGTGTGCCATCAAGCCCCTCCAGCTGGTCCAGAATGCTGCAGCCCGCCTGATCACCAGTCAGCCCAGGTCGGCTCATGTCACCCCGCTTCTCATTGGCCTCCACTGGCTTCCCATTGCCGCATGCATCCGTTTCAAGGCCCTAGTGTTGGCATTTCAGGCTGCTAAGGGGACTGCCCCACCTTACATACAATCCCTGATCACTCCCTACTCCCCAGCTAGACCACTCCGGACTGCCAGCTCTGGTCGCCTTACGGTTCCCTCTCTACGTGCACCTGGCGGTCGAGCTGCACGTTCACGCCTGTTTTCCGTTCTGGTTCCTCAGTGGTGGAATGACTTGCCTACCACTGTCAGAACAGCAGAATCCCTCCCCCTATTTCGACGCAGACTCAAAACCCACCTTTTCAAACTCTACCTTAGTCCTCCCTCCTGATTTCCCCTGCCCCTCCTTTCTGATATCCCTATCCTTGTCTAACCCCCGCCCCCCCCCCCCCCAAAAAAAAAAAAAAAAATGTTTAGAACAGCATTTCCTGTGTATTTTGCTAGTTTCTGGATGTGATGCTCTGACTTATGGTAGAACCTATCCACTATCGCTTTGGATTAAAAGCGTCTGCCAAATGACTAAAATGTAAATGTAAATGTAAGAAGGATGGGTCATCAATGTTTGGACCATATATATTTGCAATACATATTTCTGTATTAGTTCTATGTATTGATATTTTGATTATTATGAATCTACCCTCTGGGTCTATGAGAGTGTCCTTACAAGTGAAACTAATTTTTTTATTAATTAATATTGCTACTCCTCTTTGTTTGGAGTTAAAGTTAGCTAAGTAAAGATTGGGGAATTGTGATGATTTAAGTGTATGCTGTTCTGTTTTGGGGATGTGAGTTTCCTGTAATAAGACGATGTCTGCTTGTAATGTTGTTAAATATTGTGAAATTTGCCATTTTTTTAAAAGTGAGCCGGTTCCTCGCACATTCCAAGTGACAAAGCGCAGTGAGTTCATACTAGACATAATTCTTTAATTAAATCTGTAAGCGGTGTGCCCGTGTGTGTGCGTGAGTGCGCGCGCGTGCCTACAGGTGTGAGTGTGTGCATCGAGTGCTTCCTAAGCAGAGTATTATTGAATTTTCCGATAAGTACGTTACAGCAACAAAGATAATGACAGCAACAGAGATAATGACAGTAAGAATAACAATTACAAAAATAACATTGAGGAAACACAGATCCTAATGATAGGGGATCATTCGGAGGGGGTGCGTATTCCATCATTCTCAAGCTATTGAGCTGTGCGAACTAAGCGTGCGTGATTTAAACAAGCGTGAAGCATACCTGGCTTAGCCTACATCCTGTGACTGATAATTATGATGACTTACCTCGGTCCGAAGGCCACCATACTTACCTCAGTAGAGCCACGGAGTGACTCTCTCATCGCGATATAATTGCCCATTCACATATAGCTTGTCAACCTTGATGACCGTGCGGGATCCTTCGGAGGTTAGCTTTTTTCTAATGGGAAATAATACTCTCCTACGTTCCAGAATTTCTTTCGGGAATTGGTCGTTCACGCTAAAGTTGGTTCCTTTTAGCTCCCTGCCTCTGGATTTCGCCAGCTCCTTTTGCTTATAATGCTCAAATTTCGCCACTATTGGCCTCGGCCGTTGACCTTCTTGACCTCCGAGGCGATGAACCCGGTGAAAGCTGATATTGCTGACAATGTCGATAGGGAGTTTGAGTTGTTCTTGCATGAACTCTTTGACTGTTGTTTCCGCGTCCTCTTCGGTGTACTCTGGAATTCCGAAGAAGACCAGATTCTCCCTCATACTGCGCGTTTGACAGTCTAGTATGGATTCCTTGATGTGTTTATTTTCTCCAGCGATACTCGTCATTCCCTCAGATAGGGTCTTGACGGTATCCCGGAGAGACTTATTTTCCGCCGATAGCACTTGTACCTGGTGTTGGCTGAACTCGAGGGACTCTCGCAGTGCTTTAAATTCTTGGTGGAGGATTTCCACCAGAGCTAGTCGGGCATCCAAGCTGGACAGCTTTTTGTCGATTGAGCTTAGAATTACTTCATGCTCTTTTGCTGGCGAGGAGTCGGTGTTGGACGAGCATGCGGAACGGGATCTCTTCGAGGCGGGGGTCTCCGATTTGTTACTTTTCCCCATGACGAGACGCTGAAAACACTCGTCGATGTACTCTTGAAGGCTTCCAACTGTTTCCTCGTCCAGGATGTAATAGCAGTTGTTCGAATTGTCGGAGAATTAATGCCGGTGAGTTTTATAAGCTATAGCTAGGTTTTTTCATTGGTTTGTTTGTTTTGTTATTTTTTTTAAGATCAGATCGAAGCCACCATGTTAGATTACACGCTTGCTTACACGCTCGCTTCCTGCTTCCTGCTACACGCACATCCTGTATCCCTGTGCTATGTGCTATTATATTTGGCCACTCCAGCTTGACTACAGCTGTCTTGTGTTGCTCTCTCTTCAACAGCCCATAGATATCTTCTGAAGCCAAATTCTAAGATCCCATCCTAAGGTCTAAAAGTTTATTCCTTATATATCTTTTTTGCATACAAAAGTGTACCTTTTTGATAAGAAATGTCCCCAATATTTCAAGCGGGAAGACATTTATCTCTTATGCAACTTGTTTTTTAGTGACCATATTCATCACTTCTGTTTTTCCCACTGTCATTTTCTCATACCTCAAAAGAAATTTCCCCAATACTTTATCTCATGTGCCCCTCCGGTTGGGAATTTCCACCATCTTAATATACGAGTGGAAAAACACTAGCTTTTTTGTATTTTTTTAAGGAACCTATTCATCACTGGTATTTGTCTCCCTGTCATAATCTCTCCTTGGACTCTCTCCAAACTTTGACTTCATACAAGCCAGAAGTTAGTGCCCTCCACCATCTCAACACACTCTTCAGGTTCCCCTCTCCGCGGTGCCTTAAGGGATCTACAAAGGACATCCAGCCAATAGCTGAGTGTAAATCATTCTCCAACTCTTCTATAGTCAGTCCTTTGAATCTATCCGATAAATTATTTGTGCTATAATCAGGAAGGCCCTTGAAGCCTCTTAATCTTCTTTCGGTATTGACATCCCTTCGTTTTCCTTATTGTTTTTCTTTAGCCAGGCATTGTGCCCCTCCCCTGTAGGGTTGGGGTATTCTCAGTCAGAAATTTAACCTTGCTCCTTAAAACCCTAAATCTAAGTCCCCCGACTTCAGACTCCTCTACTGACAAGTATGGCTGCTCATTATCTCTGAACCACATATTTTTCTTCTTACGGGCGTTCTTGTTACCACCTCGATGGCGTGTGCGAGGGGTTAACAATGCATTCTTTCCTAACCCATCCCCCGTCAATCTCTCATCAGGGGGGCCTAGGGCCGGGTCCTCGACACTGGTCTCAAACATATCATTAATAGTTTACAAAAAATATATTCACGGCTGTTAGATCTGAAGCGCAGGCGCTCCTTTCTATCAGGCGTTCACTTGTCAATCAGACCCATACCATCGAGTGTGTCTTAACCTGCAGAACATATGCCAAGGGTTTGTTTGCTGCTGCCAGCAAGATATTCTGGACTTTTGTTTGCACAGGAACCCTAGTCATGTCGTAAGGGAGTTCATTGAAGCCTTAGACTGGCATAGGTGGATTGTGTCAGAACAAAGATAAAGTATTCTTTATCCACCTCATTAATGTATCTATGTATTGTGTCTATGTTTATTATAAGTAGTTGTACTGTCTATATTGGATTCTTGGTTTATTTCGCATCGAAAGGAGCCAATTGAGGTGGTTCGGGCATCTCATCAGGATGCCTCCCGGGCGCCTCCCTTTGGAGGTTTTCCGGGCTCGTCCAACTGGGCGGAGACCCCGAGGGAGACCCAGAGCCCGCTGGAGAGATTATATATCTCTCCTGGCCAGGGAACGCCTCGGGATCCCCCAGGAGGAGCTAGAATGCGTTGCTGGGGAGAGGGACGCCTGGAATACCCGGCTTTGCCTACTGCCCCCGCGACCCGACTCCGGATAAGCGGGTGACGATGGATGGATGGATGGATGGATGGTTTATTTTTCTTTGATTCACCTAAAACAGGTCTATCTAAATTCCACTACCATACGCTCAACCTGTGTAGTAGTGAAGAATCAGGTATTTAAATTAGATCACCGTTATTGGTGCATATCACTACAAGGGACATGAAGACCATATTCACCACTCGCACTGGTTGTCATGAAACCTCTTGCCATAATTTGCTTATCTAACAATATTTTTCCCATTTTGCGCCAGATGTATTAGTGTTCAGTTTTTGTATGGCCACGCGGAGATCATCCAAGTGTCTCACCCACAGTAGTGCGTCATCAGCGAGATGAGCTCCTTCACGCATGAAGGTCTGACCTATCCAGCGAGTCAATTGATCGACTGGAAGTGATTGAGGACTTCACAATGGGTCAGATCTGCGTTCTGAGGAGAATTCCGCTGGAGGTGGACGTCTTTCTGTGGTGGAAGGACACTATTTCTGGACAGTGTGCGTGGTCTCTGACTGACCTAATGGACCTGGTGCAATGGGTCATCCAGGGCTAGCTCCTCTACCAGCTCTGCCCAGGATGCCTACATATGGTGGGACTGGTGGGACTGGGTGTTCTGAGGGTCCGTCATCACCAGCCTCATTCTACTCCCTAAAATCTTCTACCCCTGCTGTTTTGGTGCTCAGCCCCCTGCAGGTGCCAACACTGTCGGGATTGAGACCCCAAGCATCCGCAGGGAATTACATGTACAGCCACGGCTTTCACAGTGACCCCTTGGAACTGTGTTGTTTGTCCCACGGGGCCAAGGGGGGAATCTGTAAGCCAGTCATAAGTAACATTTGGTCTCATGCGCTGGTCAGCTTGCTGACTTCCCCCTCCTGGAGCATACATTGTTAGCCCCCACCATTGGCACACATGCCTGTGGGGGAGAGCTAGAGAAGGATTCTTAGAGGCCCCTTCTTGGGCCCTGGGGGCCCCCCTTTTCTCACATTCCGGACAGGTTAGAGCACAGGAATATAGGAGATGGCATAAAGATGTTTCATGATAATCCCAGGTCAGAATATAGTAATGTTTGGTGTTATTCTGATTGGTTCAGGGGGCCTGGTGGGTCTGGCTGTAAATTATAGATGGGTGACTCACTTTTAGGGTCAAGAACTAAGGCCTGGATTTCGGAGATAAGGAGAAGAAACCAAACAGTCTGGGGTGTCTCCTTTCCTTTCATTCAGCAGGTTTATCCAAAAGGTATATTACCATGAGAGGCACAAATACATATTTACAGCATAATGCAGTTATCCTGAAAACTCCCAACTACAGCATTCATAGATATGATGGGGGGGCCTGTAGCGTAGTGGTTAAGGTCAGGAAGGGCTGCCATTTGTGAGGAGCCTGAGAGCTGGGGTTTACGTGTCAAAATATTTAGACTACCTTTGGGGAGTTTCAGGCCATCGGCACTGAAGGAGATAAGGGGAAGATGGACTGTGGCTGTGTTTTAGTTGAGAGGTCACAGGGGTCATGGGAACCGTGACCCACCACCAGGGCACCTCCTATGGGAAAGGCTCCAGACACTCCCACAGTGCCCTCGTTTGGGCACCGCTGTCAATTACACCGGTGACTGCTCTCCTAGATTAAATATTCAAATATTTTAAGATAGTAAATAGAAGAGCCGCGGTGGCGCAACAGGCTAAGACGCAGCGGACTTGCGGTTGCAGTTTGCTGCAGTTGCACACCGGGGACCGGGGTTTGATTCTCGGTCCTGCCAAAAAGCCAAGTTTGGCCGGCTCACGTGGGGCAGCAATAATTGGCTTGCTGCTCCAGAGGGAGGGACTTGGCAGGGTTAGTAGATCGCCGCACAATAAGCACCTCGGGCGCCTCAGGATCACGGCAACGGGCATGAGACAAGACTTATATGTAAGTTTGTGTGTAGTCAACGCAGGCTAGGTATGATGATTTACTCTATCTCTATTCTTAATTTGTGTATTGTGTAATTGACAATTGGAATTCTAAAGCTAATAACTTACCTGTCTGCGAATAAACTATTTTGTTTGTAACTTGCGTGATCTCCATGACTCTAATTCATCTTGTACCTTTTCAGCCTAAATTACAACTGAATACTCAGGGGAATGATATAGACCAGAGACCGACTGATCAGTGGCTTTGTATTATTCGTGGTAGTTCTAAGCTGAGAGGCCGTCAAGTTCGGCCCATAAAAGGTTTGGTGGTGCATGGCTCTTGTAATTTGGTGCGAAGGGAACCCATGGGCGTTACGACGCTGGTTCCTGTCAAATTAGCTCTAAGGAGCCCATTTAATGTATGCCGACCTGGGCTCGCAACTGTCATGGCAGTGTTTTGCATGTATTGTGTTGGCTAGACCCTCAGCCTCTGAGTTCTCTGCCGAACTGAGATTTCAGCAATAAATGCTAATCCCGGGAGCATATATTGAGTAATGGTGGCGTAGGTAAGAGTCGAGTGTAATCACTCCCGAGGTTCGCGTATGTTTCAAACCCAAATTTCTAAATTATGTCTTAAATGGAGTCAGATAACGAAGGTAGATGTATTGACCCTACTGTGGAGATTCTTGGTCAGCCCAGACCAGTAAAGCGGAAGGCAGAGTGGTACTACTGTCTTTGTAACGTGGTTTATTCATTAGCTGATCTAGACTCTCCGCATAGCGGTCATTACTATTTAACCCTACTAATATTCTTCCAGCAACAGCAGAAGGACAAGCATGCAAACCCCTTCGGCCCTCGCTAAATTCCGTCATTGAAATTTGGGCAGCTACACATTCCTTGTATCTCTTTCGGTGTTGAATCACGCGTGTTTAGCTAAACCTTTATTTGTTTCAAACTGTAAGTTGCAGTTGCATCGTATGTGGTACGCTATCATATCTTAGTCAGCTAGTCCCATAGCCAAATAAGTTGCTTGCTCATAATATTGGTGAGCTAAAGTGAACTTCAAAAACTACAAAACATATAAATAGTCTTGTGCAGCACACTAATGTCAACATTTCATAAAGTCACCTGTTTGGAGAACATTTTCTTGAACATTTTCAGACGGCAGGCTCTGTCGTGTTTCTTACTGTCAACTTTCCAGAACAGTGCATGTTGTGGTTTGTGGGTGTTTGTTGCTGCAATTCCTATCTTGACCGGTAGGAGTCCCAAATTACCTATTGTACCTTTAAAGGTGCACTGTCACGCTTTTTTCAGTTGAGCTTATTTGGATTAAATGCTTAAATTATGTGTATAGGCATTTTTAAAATCACCATCAGTGTATCCTTTTTTCTATATATGGGCCAAAACTTCTCAAAACGAACACTGGACGTGTTTCTCCGCCCATAAACCAGTCTCTGAATTCTAGGGTGGAGTTTGAGTGCCCGTTACCAGGGTAACACAGGCTGGAGAAATGTTACGTGTTTGTTTTGCCCAATATTTAGGAATGGCTCCACTGACGGTGATTTTAAGAATGCCTACACATATAATTTAAGCATTTAATCCAAATAAGATCAACTGAAAAAAGGGTGAGAGTGCTCCTTTACATCTGGTCCGGTGTTTTTTTGCATCATTCCTTTTTTCCGGGCACTTTTCTATGGTAACAGGATATACCATTTTAAAGCGTTAAAACTCACGGTCCGATCAGTGTAACCTATTTTTAGATGCCATTGCTTTAGCGACAACATACCTTTTCAGTGAGAATAAAAGCTTCCTTCCTTTCACTGTGTTTAGGCTTCTGTAACTTTGCTTTTGTAATATCTCAAGTAATTCTGACTGGAAAACAACCCTCAAAAGGATACATTTCAGAAGAGACCAGGATTACGCAAATCAAAAGGGTTCAAGAATAGTAGCCATTTTATTTTGGGTATGTCATTTTCAAGCTTGTGTCAAGAAAAGGGCCAATACATAATGGGTTAATGCATTTTCACATGCTTCTGCCTTGTTCAGGAGGGCACATGGCTATGGTCCGATGGTACAAGTGCAAATTTCAAGGAAGGACTAGCCTTTTCAAGCTGGAATTCTGGAGTTGCACTGCGTGCACTCAAACTTTGGAGGTAAGCATTCTCTCTGTCTCCCTACCACTGCAGGAGACATGATGGAAATACGCTGATTCCTCTCTCCATTTGCATTCCCATAGGCCAAAAAGACTGGAATGATATTGAATGTGATGGAAAGTATCCGTTCATCTGTGAATACTTGCTGTGTGGTTGTTGTTGTTTTGTTTATTTTTTTTGTTGTTTTAAAACACAAATCGGAGAAAACTTATTTTAAGTACAGCCTGGCCAATGTCACCAGAGATTAGATGTTGTGCTCCCAGATGACAGCTGCATCTCCTCTTTAATGTCATAATTGTAAAGAAGTTCCCAAATTCAAAACCTATTCATAACTTGCCAATTGCACCTGAATCATAAAAATATGTAAATCATCCTGAAGAAAGGTACTTTATGGTGTTGAGAATATTGTCTTGTCTCATGTGGAAGTAATTTTGAACCGGTATAGGAACACCATGCTTTCATCTGTCATAACTGTCATATAATATTCATGCAACAATACAAACAAGCGAACCCTCTAGGTGACCAGCTGTGCCTACCAGTGGGAGGGCTGTTGCAGTCTGTGTGTGTGCGTTTGTGTGTGTGTCTTTGTAGATGTGTATTCAGAAATGAATTTAATCAGAGTAAAACAGTCAATGTGATATATGATAAATCTAAACTTAAAGGCTCAAACCTACACATAGTGAGCACTTCAGGAGGTATTTATTAGACATATTTTTTTGACTCATTACATTGCTTATTCGTGCTGCTGTAAGTACCAAAAATGATCTATTGATCGTAGAAAGTTCTGGAAAGCACCATGTATTGAATATCGCCGTGTTTCACATGATTTCTATGTTAATGATTCCTTTTTGTTCAAAAAACAGCTAACTGTATGTAATAGAAGCATTTATTTTTTAGAAAGTCAATGGGCCGATTCGCCACCATGGTTTCAGGACAGAGAGGTTCTAATCAGTTGAAGCACAGCCAAGTCATCTGATGTTTTTTGGAGAAATGATATGAGGAGTTGAGATAAGAGCAGTGCATGAATTGGGTGTGAGTCTGATATTCAAGGTTGAAGTCCGATTTGGACCGGCTTTTGTGTACATGTGCAAATAAAGTCTGATTTTCTGAAGAACTTGCTGCCGTATCTCTTCCTTCCTGAAGTTATTTTTCAACAAACTGAAGATTGGACCTGGAAGTCTGCCGTTTACGAGTCTTACTACATCTGATTCAAATCAGAGAGCTGGTAAGCTCTCTCACTTTCTTTAATTTTTTTGCATATAAATACGAAAGTTAAACTCACGTATATTGTTATTTTACTGTGGATTTCAGATGACGCTCACCTGTGATATGTATAAAGGGCAATTTCCCTGACAGTAGAAAAACAGGGAGCTTGTTTGAATAGGAAGCATATCTGTAGTCACTGATGGGTTTTGCTCCGCCCTCAGTCAAAATATTTAAAAGGCCAGCATCGGGTCAAGTCAAGACAAGAAGCAAACTCCTCAGATAATCACCTCACCCAGCGTGATATCATAAGGTAACAGAACACTGGGCTATTTTGATACTTGATATACCGTTACTGTAAAAACAGCCCCTTCATTCATATTGCTGTTTTACTTGTGTCTCTTTATTGACCATTGTATTGCATTATGGGTGATTTATCTGTCTCTCCTCCTAGCTGAAGAGCCATCATGGCTATCTTCGCATTGCCAGCATTCCTCGTTGTTGCTGTTCTCTCTAGCATGACTTTGGGTGAGTCCCGATTCGTGTTCTTTCCAGGTGGAAGAGTTAGTGTCTAATATTGTGTCTGAAACAACAAGGCTAATACTCTAATAATCTATTATTTGCTTAAATCAAATCAATAATTGGGCAGGACGTTGCATTTCTATGCATATATGAGTTGGTAATTGAAACCTGGCCTTCCAGGAAGCAAATGTTATGAGTGCTTGCCAATTTATTGCAACAGGAATAATGTTACTTTTGTGGCAGTAATCCTTATGAACATGTTGGACCTGACAGTTTGCCCTGCCATTATAGCAGGCCTCAGTATCATTGTGTGAAAAAAAATATGAAGACTCTTCCACAAGGTATTGATCCTTAGGTTTTAGCACTGAGATGTGTGAACAACAAACTAACAAGCAGACTAATAATGTTATATTGTATGCATACGCTCCTCAGTATCTCAAGGGGCTGAGACAGACCTTTGTCAGGGTCCCTGCTATTCTGGTTGGACTTACCATAATGGCCGCTGCTTCCAGCACATTGCTGATGAGAAGACATGGCTTGACGCTGAGGTAACATCTTAAAGGAGAAGTTCACTTCCTCAAGCTTTTAAAATATTGTTTCATTTGTAGTGCGTGCACCTGGTCTCAGAAAGATTTTTGTGCAAAGCATAGTATTTTAGATGCATACAGTCTTTGAAGACCTGCCAGCTTTACAATGGGCATTTCGAACAAGGGCCACCTGTGATTTAAAGTAAGGAAATGCACTTAAAGTGAGTGCAACCTTCTGTGTACATTGTTATCTCTCCAGTGGTCATACATAATGGCAGATTTAATTGTAGCATTTATTCACAAGTACAAACACTTTCTCTGAGGAGTTTCCATGTTCTCCCTGTGCCTGAGCGGGTTTCCTCGGGTACTCCAGTTACCTCCCAAAATACAAAGGCATGCAGATTAAGCTACCTGGGGGGGCATTAACAGGACATTGTTGCAAAGGTCTGGAATGCGTGCTCAGTTAACCTACCCAGTATAAATAATGGTTAATAAATGAATATATTGCAGTTATGTATTAACATCTGAGTTCTGAAGCAGCACAAACTCTTCCCTCCAAAGAACCCAAGTCATGTAGATGTAAGACCTAACACCACAATATCTTTTCATTCAGGAGGCATGACCATAGGAAGTATTTCCAACCAAAAATAAGATTATTTTGGAGTTTGGAGGCATGAACTCACTGTACAATATACCTTTCTACTTGAAGTGCATTTTCTTGCTTTGAACCACTGTAAGGCGGAAATTATTATTATCTGGCATTATCACTCAGGGCTGGTCAGCTTGCTGGCTTCCTCTGGTATTGTGGAATATGTGGCTGTAAAGTAAATTAACCCAGGAGCATGCACCATTAAACCCCACTATCTCCGCACCCATACGGGCAGGAGCCTGTGGGGGAAGACTGATTACGACGGGGCAACATTCTTTACGGCACAGAGAGGTTGGGAGGAAATACTTCCTGCTAGGCCCTGACCTTCTCCTGAACCCCCTTTATTGCTCCCTCCCTCTTTACTCAGTCACTAATTAATGTGTACAGCACTGGATGTTTCATAACAAAGTCAGTTTAGATAATAAAAAGTTTGGTATTATTCTGATGGTTTCAGTGCGACTGGTGCAATGGTTTTATTTCTGCAACAGCAAACCCTGGACATCATAACCAACCAGGAACCAGAGAGAAACTGTGTGGAGCTCTGCCCCAGTGAAAGCCATGTGCCTCAACCCCCCTGCGTTTCCTGGGGAGGCGTGGCTCCAAATTACAGATGGGAGACCCATTTTTAGGGTTAACATCAAAGGCCAGATTTTGGATTTAAGGACAGTAAACTAAGCAATCTGGGAGAATGCAATCAGCCTCCCGTGCACACAGTGCACGTAATTTCTACGTACAGGGTGTCTGTAGCCAGACTCCCGTATGTAGCTTTTATTACCAGGTATGACTTTTAAGACTCCGTAATTTGGTTTCCGTTGTAATGTTTTTTGATTTGGAACGAGTATGTAATTACGTATGTAACCTGCCTGGTAAAATAAAATTGTTAAAACTTGATCTGTGTGATTTCGCTTACTGACACTCAATGTTATACAGGGAATGCTTGGTTTACCCCCTCGAACTGGTCTAGGGAGGATGAATATTTACGCTTAATGTATCACGGCGTATAGCACCCGTAGACCTATGATGGTAAATCCCTCGCCTCCGCGTGGTAGTTCATTCATGTCGAGCACAGCCGTAGCTAGGTTGGTCTGCTTGGGTCCCGAGGCTGTAAACAGATATACCCAAGAGTAGCTATTCCTGCGACCTCTGTGATGACTATAGATATCTAGTCAGTTCGTGAGACGTGCACATAACGCGCAATGTGACATGCGGCGGTACCAGCAAAGGACTGTTCGGAGAGTAAATCTCAGTACAGGATTCCTATAGCGATCAAGTCAAAATTATCAATAAGAAATCTACCTAATGTGGATAACTAATCTAAATTATTATTCTAAAATGGAGTCAGATAAACAAAGGTGAATATATTGGCCCTATTGTGGAGATTCTTGGTCAGCCCGGACCAGTAAAGAGCGGAAGACAGAGGGGTACTCCTGTCTTTGTATCATGGTTTATTTATTGGCTGATCTAGACTCTCTGCATAGGGGCCACTAATTTTTAACCCTATTAGTATCCTCTCAGCAACACCAGAAGGGCGAGCACGCTGATACCTTCAGCCCTCGCTAAATTCCGTCATTGGGTTAGCGTGGGGTTTTACACCACAACCACACAAATGCCCAGACACCACACATTGTAAAGTTGGTTTTCATATTTTACACGTTTTGGCCGTCAAAACTGCAGTATTCTCAGTTTCTCAATTTATTGCATCATTTACCAAGCACATGTTTGTTGTCTCTCCCCTACTTCCTTGCTCAGCTACACTGTGTGAGTCTTGGAGGAAACCTGGCCTCAGAGCATAGTGAAGATGATCATGTGTTTCTGAAGAAGCTCAATGGCAATGATAAGTCATTCTGGATCGGATTGTCAGACACGCACAAGGTACTTTTGGAAGGGCATCTGAACGATTTGTACAATCCTCACTGTTAAGAGTATGATTTTTGTGTTAAAACATATTTCCAAGACCATTATAAATTCCTTCCTATCATTGAAAAATACTCACTGACATCACCCTTTGCCTGTGTTTATAGTCCTTAAATTCTGGTTTCAAAATATATAGTTGACAGGTCGTCACATTGTACCAAAACATTGAAGCTCATTGGTTGAAAATTGGTTCTAATTGCCACAGCCAATTGCGTGGGGGCTTACGCAGATTGTTCGCGTGTAGCTGCCCAAATTGCACTCCAGACAAGCTATCACTGAATCTCTGAATACTGTTGCTTATTATCCAAGCGAAGACGACATGTCTAGTTATAAAACAATACCAGTTCACTTGGATACTAATGTAAGCCAGTAATAAGTAACATTTGGTGTCATGCGCTGGTCAGCTTGCTGACTTCCCCCTCCCGGAGCATACATTGTTAGCCCCCACCTTTTTGGCACACATGCCTGTGGGGGAGAGCTAGAGAAGGATTCCTAGAGGAGCCTTCTTGGGCCCCCTGGGGAGCCCCCCCTTCTCTCACATCCCTTACAGGGTTAGAGCACAGGAATACTGGAGATGGCATGAAGATGTTTCATGATAATCCCAGGTCAGAATATAGTAATGTTTGGTGTTATTCTGATTGGTTCAGTGCGACTGGTGTAATGGTCTAGTTTTTGTAACAGTCTACCTTTGATATCATAACCATCCAGGAGTGGAGGGGAAACTAGGCAAAAGCTGTCTCTGTAGGAGCCATTTGTTTTAGCTGTAAATTACAGATTGGTGACCCCTTTTTAGGGTCAAGAACTAAGGCCTGGATTTCGGAGATAAGGAGAAGAAACCAAGCAATCTGGGGTTTTGTCTCCTTTCCTTTCATTCACGCAAATCAGGTTTATCCAAAAGGTATATTACCATGAGAGGCACAAATACATATTCACACCATAATGCAGTTATCATGAAGACTCCCAACTACATCATTCATAGATATGATGGGGCGGCCTGTAGCGTAGTGGTTAAGGTCAGGAAGGGCTGCCATTTGTGAGGAGCCTAAGAGCTGGGGTTTATGTGTCAAAATGTTTAGACTACCTTTGGGGAGTTTCAGGCCATTGGCGCTGAAGGAGATAAGGGGAAGATGGACTGTGGCTGTGTTTTAGTTGAGAGGTCACAGGGGTCATGGGAACTGTGACCCACCACCAGGGCACCTCCTATGGGAAAGGCTCCGGACACTCCCACAGTGCCCTCGTTTTGGCACTGCTGTCATTACACCGGTGACTGCTCTCCTAGATTAAATATTCAAAACTGCTATTAAGATAGTAAATAGACCAGGTAAAACCTTGTAAACATTGTCCATGTGATCCTTGTATTATTGCATTAAGTCTTTTGTAATGGTAACAGGAAGTGCATGTAAAATGGATAATCAGGAGGGAAGTTTCATGATAACTGCAACATAATAAAACATAAGGGTAATCTGTTTGGTATGGATGTGATCTGGTAAAATCAAAGAATTGGATGAGATACATTTCATACCAAATGGAGTTTAATAAACCATAGTTTCAGTAACTCAAGGTAAAATCTACACGTCCTCTCTGGGAATCATCTCACCTCCTTAACAACCCCCAAGGGTGGGGGTCTAAATTCCAGATTTGACCACCCCTCCAGGTTGATTTATGGCACTGCCGCCTGATCCAAACATATGATTTGGCATAAAAGCAAGGGAGACAGACCAATCTGGGAAGATCATATTTGACTTCCCACACAACATGTCTTGTGTATGTATGTATGTATGTATGTATGTGTAGCAGCAGAAGATCGATTTCATATTGTATATGCAGCATATTGTATGTATATGTAAGTATCAGGAAGATCGCATTTGACTTCCCTCTTTGTTTGTGTGTAGCCAACGCAGGCTAGGTATGATGATTTACTCTATCTCTATTCTTAATTTGTGTATTCTGTAATTGACTATTGGAATTCTAAAGCTAATAACCTACCTGTCTGCGAATAAACTATTTTGTTTGTAACTTGCGTGATCTCCATGACTCTAATTCATCTTGTACCCTTTCAGCCTAAATTACAACTGAATACTCAGGGGAATGATATAGACCAGAGACCGACTGATCAGTGGCTTTGTATTATTTGTGGTAGTTCTAAGCTGAGGCCGTCAAGTTCGGCCCATAAAAGGATTGGTGGTGGATGGCTCTTGTAATTTGGTGCGAAGGGAACCCATGGGCGTTACGACGCTGGTTCCTGTCAAATTAGCTCTAAGGAGCCCATTTAATGTATGCCGACCTGGGCTCGCAACTGTCATGGCAGTGTTTTGCATGTATTGTGTTGGCTAGACCCTCAGCCTCTGAGTTCTCCGCCAAACTGAGATTTCAGCAATAAATGCTAATCCCGGGAGCATATATTGAGTAATGGTGGCGCAGGTAAGAGTCGAGTGTAATCACTCCTGTAAAACCCCACGCTAACCCAATGACGGAATTCAGCGGGGGCCGAAGGGGGTTTTGCGTGCTTGTCCTTCTGGCGTTGCTGGGAGAACATTAGTAGGGTTAATTATTACCCTCCATACAAGAACAGAGCACAATTACGTTTAAGAATATACTGGGTCCGTTGCCACGGGTCGGATATGGATTGACCTGCCCCATATCCCGCTTACAGCTGGCCAGAAACGGATCAGTACAATTCTTAATATTCTCCGTTCTCAAACGGGGCCGTATTGTACGCTTAGTGGTTACTATAGTTTTACTCTACTATTTAACCCTACTAATATTCTTCCAGCAACAGCAGAAGGATAAGCACGCAAACCCCTTTGGCCCTCGCTAAATTCTGTCATTGGGTTAGCGTGAGGTTTTACACTAAGCAAAAGTATACAGAGTTTCAGTGATAGCTTGTCTGGAGTGAAATTTGGGCAGCTACACGTTCCTTGTCCCTCTTTCGGTGTTGAATCACACGTGTTTAGCTAAACCTTTATTTGTCTCAAACTGTAAGTTGCAGTTGCATCGTATGTGGTACACTCTCATATCTTATATAGTTATATAGCCAGCTAGTCCCATAGCCAAATAAGTTGCTTGCTCATAATATTGGTTAGCTAAAGTGAACTTCAAAAACTACAAAACATATAGTCTTGTGCAGCACACTAATGTTGACAAATGTCAACATTTTCTTGAACATTTCCAGACGGCAGGCTCTGTCATGTTTGTCACTGTCAACTTTCCAGAACAGTGCATGTTGTGGTTTGAGGGTGTTTGTTGCTGCAATTCCTATCTTGACTGTTAGGAATCCCAAATTACCTGTTGTACCTTTAAAGGTGCACTGTCACGCTTTTTTCAGTTGAGCTTATTTGGATTAAATGCTTAAATTATGTGTGTAGGCATTTTTTAAATCACCATCAGTGTATCCTTTTTTCTATATATGGGGCAAAACAAACACTGGACGTGTTTCGCCACCCATAAACCAGTCTCTGAATTCTAGGGTGGAGTTTGAGTGCCCGTTACCTGGGTAACACAGACTGGAGAAATATCACGTGTTTGTTTTGCCCAATATTTAGGAATGGCTCCATTGACGGTGATTTTAAGAATGCCTACACATATAATTTAAGCATTTAATCCAAATAAGATCAACTGAAAAAAGGTTGAGAGTGCTCCTTTACGTCTGGTCCGGTGTTTTTTTGCATCATTCCTTTTTTCCGGGCACTTTTCTATGGTAACAGGATATACCATTTTAAAGCGTTAAAACTCACGGTCCGATCAGTGTAACCTATTTTTAGATGCCATTGCTTTAGCGACAACATACCTTTTCAGTGAGAATAAAAGCTTCCTTCCTTCACTGTGTTTAGGCTTCTGTAACTTTGCTTTTGTAATATCTCAAGTAATTCTGACTGGAAAACAACCCCCAAAAGGATACATTTCAGAAGAGACCAGGATTACGCAAATCAAAAGGGTTCAAGAATAGTAGCCATTTTATTTTGGGTATGTCATTTTCAAGCTTGTGTCAAGAAAAAGGCCAATATATAATGGATTAATGCATTTTCACATGCTTATGCCTTGTTCAGGAGGGCACATGGCTATGGTCCGATGGTACAAGTGCAAATTTCAAGGAAGGACTAGCCTTTTCAAGCTGGAATTCTGGAGAGCCCAACAATCAGGGAGAAGAGGGCTGTGTGCACTCAAACTTTGGAGGTAAGCATTCACTCTGTCTCCCTACCACTGCAGGAGACATGATGGAAATACGCTGATTCCTCTCTCCATTTGTTTTACCCATAGGCCAAAAAGACTGGAACGATACTGAATGTGATGGAAAGTATCCGTTCATCTGTGGCTTACGCCTTGGTTGTATGCCTGTCTGAACCAAGTTGAAGTAGCTCATGCGGATGCTGCTTTGTGTCTCTTAATAAACCTCCCCGAGCATTGAATACTTGCTGTATGGTTGTTGTTGTTTTGTTTATTTATTTTGTTGTTTTAAAACACAAATCGGAGAAAACTTATTTTAAGTACAGCCTGACCAATGTCACCCGAGATGACAGCTGCATCTCCTCTTTAATGTCATAATTGTAAAGAAATCAGATTATTTATAAAGTTCCCAAATTCAAAACCTATTCATAACTTGCCAATTGCACCTGAATCATAAAAATATGTAAATCATCCTGAAGAAAGGTACTTTATGGTGTTGAGAATATTCTCTTGTCTCATGTGGAAGTAATTTTGAACCGGCATAGGAACACAATGCTTTCATCTGTCATAACTGTCATATAATATAATATAATACAAACAAGCGAACCCTCTAGGTGACCAGCTGTGCCTACCAGTGGGAGGGCTATTGCAGTCTGTGTGTGTGCATTTGTGTGTGTGTCTTTGTAGATGTGTATTCAGAAATGAATACTTAAATGCTCAAAACCTTAAAAGCTCAAACCTACACATAGTGAGCACTTCATGAGGTATTTATTAGACTTATTTTTTTGACTCATTACATTGCTTATTCGTGCTGCTGTAGCCTATCCATTATCTATCTGAAGCCCCACCGCCGCTTGAAGCTCTGTGCTCTCCTGATGCCCCAAAGTGGTCTGAAGCCCGGAGGCCGCCTGAAGGCCCGTTCTCTTATGAAGCTTTGTTCTCTCCTAAAGCCCCGGGATGGCCTGAAGCTCCACGGTCGCATTAAGTTGCATGTTCCCCTGAAGTCGCCTGAAGCCCTGCAGGCCTCTGAAACCCTGCGTTCACCTGAATTCATTCTGATTCACCTTCATCCCTGAGCTATCCTAGTCCCTCCAGCACCTCCCAAGGACCCTTGTCTTCTCCTGTGTTCCCTCACCACTCATGCTGCCCTGTACATTCCTGTTCCCCTGTGGTCTGTGTTTTTCCTTGTTCCGCCCACCCTCCCTGCTCCTCCTCTCCATTGCACCATTGCATTGGTAACCGTGTCCGGTGTCCAGTCATTTGGGGGGGGGGGTTCTGTTTTTTCCTTTTTCCTCTTTCTATGTGTTCCCTTCATTTTACTCTGTGTTCCCTGGTTCCTCTGTTTGTTCTATTTTCTTCACGTTTCGTGTTTTGTCCCCTGCCACTTTACGTAGTCCTGTTTAGTCTGTTCTGCCATTCATTCCTTTCACCTGTTCTCTCCCTATTAAGTGTCTCCGCCTCTCACTCCTTATTGGTACTTCTTTCCTGTCTGGTCTGACCTGTCCCAAGTTGTCTGGTCATCAGTTTTGTATTTGACTTGCCTCTGTTTGTTACTTGTTGCTAGTTTGTTGTATCCCGTTTCTGACTCTGTACCTGTGAATTACCTTCCCCCAGTTCTCCCCTCCGCTTCCCCGTTCCTTACCTTTGTGATATTCCGTTTTGTCTTTGCTCTGTTTTGGATTTCTGGTTTCATGATCTCTGCCTGGCTTTGGACTCTGTGTTTTTGGATTTTGTTTTTGTACCTTTGCTTGCTTGGACTGCCTACCAGTTCATGAACTCTGCCTGTTTATCATTACACTTATTATTTTCCCTGGATTTACCTGTCTGCCTGGATTTCCACCATCGCCTGTTTTTTGGATTACAATGTCTGCCCATTGTACCTTTTTTCATGTTACCCCTGAGTCTGCTTTTGGTTCCTCTGTCCTGCATTTCTGACAGATGGACTTGATTCAGATGTAAATGTACAGTATGGAACACATTGTAAACTGAACACAACAACTTCATGTTCGGTTGTCCATGTTCCTCCGCTGGCTGTCTCTCTCACTCATGCAATTCTTCCTCTGTAAATTCCAGTTCAAAACTGTAAGGTTGTATTTCTTTGCCAATATTGAAAAGCTTGTTCTCGAACTCGGTGAAGTCAGAGCTGTCCGTCATATTGCTTGGGCTAGCCAAGGTAGGTTCTGTCATATCTGTATAGTTATATTACCATATTTTTGTTGGAGTGTCAAGTGATTGCCTGGATGGGTTTGAGCACCCATTACCTTCTGGGTAACACACGCAGGAAATTCAAGCCATCACTGGTAGTTTTGGTGCACAGGGTTTTGAACATGAAATGAACAGTTGTGGGGCGGCAAGGATGGTGCAGTGGGTAGGTCCTGGGTTTGAATCCCTTTCGGCCGGGGCCTCTCTGTGTGAAGTTTGCATGTTCTCCCCGTGTTTGCATGGGTTTCTTCTGGGTACTCCAGTTTCCTCCCACAGTCCAATGACATGCAGGTTAGGCTGATTGGAGAGTCTAAATTGCCCGTGGGTATGATTCTGTGAGTGACTAGTGTGTGCCCTGCGGCTTTCGCCAAATGTATGCTGAGATTGGCTCCAGCCCCCCTGCGACCCTGTTAATAACAGTTCATCCAACTGTTGGGCCAACTGCATGTTGGTGCAGAATGTTGTATGAAGGGTTTTGAAAATATGAAACACAGAAAATATAGATTTTTTTTATTTATTCTGAAATCCTGTTTGCATCTCAGCAAACACAGTTGGATTTGTAAAGTGTTCTTCATACAGAACAAAAATAAAATAAGCCTTCTGTATATATTGGAGAGAGCAAGAAAATTAGGCTGCATCCTGCCTTCATTTCTGCCTGGGCACAGCACCTCATCAACATCACAAGCCAGTTCTCCCTGGCCAAGCAGTAGGGAAAGCATCGCCTGGCATGATGAAAAACCCATGAACAGGGTTGAGAAATGAAGAATATGGTGGTAGATAAAGAATCGAAAAATGTGGGTGCTTGATGAACCAGTTGTGGAACAGAAAAGGAGGAAACTTACATTGGCCCAGATGACAACGTACCTGGCTGCTCTGGGCCATCCATCTGCTCGGCTACAGTGAGGATATTGCCCAACCAGCTCATAATAACTATTCATCATGAACTGATATTATTCCTATGACAATCACCAAGCACTGAAGACTCCCAGCGTGTGCCATCAAGCCCCTCCAGCTGGTCCAGAATGCTGCAGCCCGCCTGATCACCAGTCAGCCCAGGTCGGCTCATGTCACCCCGCTTCTCATTGGCCTCCACTGGCTTCCTATTGCCGCACGCATCCGTTTCAAGGCCCTAGTGTTGGCATTTCAGGCTGCTAAGGGGACTGCCCCACCTTACATACAATCCCTGATCACTCCCTACTCCCCAGCTAGACCACTCCGGTCTGCCAGCTCTGGTCGCCTTATGGTTCCCTCTCTACGTGCACCTGGCGGTCGAGCTGCACGTTCACACCTGTTTTCCGCTCTGGTTCCTCAGTGGTGGAATGACTTGCCTACCACTGTCAGAACAGCAGAATCCCTCCCCCTATTTCGACGCAGACTCAAAACCCACCTCTTCAAACTCTACCTTAGTCCTCCCTCCTGATTTCCCCTGCCCCTCCTTTCTGATATCCCTATCCTTGTCTAACCCCCCCCCCCCCTCCCCCCCCGAAAAAAAGAAAAAAAATGCACTTATGATGACAACTATGTTTAGAACAGCATTTCATGTGTATTTTGCTAGTTTCTGGATGTGATGCTTTGACTTAGGGTAGAACCTATGCACTTGTAAGTCGCTTTGGATTAAAAGCGTCTGCCAAATGACTAAAATGTAAAATGTAAATGTAAACTCAACATAACAAGGTAAAATAATCGTAACAAAAAAATAACTAGACATGACAAGAAAATTAATCGTAAGCAGAAATAAACTAAACAACATGACGAACCTGGACAGCATAATACATGATAAGACAATATGTGACTAAGACAAAATGATTAAACATAAAACAAGGCAAGACAGACCTGAAACGTGACAGGTGTTTTATTTTATTTTATGGAAAATGCTTTTGGAAAATTAAGACGGGTTCATTGTGGAAATATTTCCCACATTTAATAATTAAGAAATTAAACGTAACTTTCTTTGAACCCAATTACACATGGTTGGCTCGGTATGTTACATTTTGATGTATCATACTAATTTTGCCACAAAATGTTACGCCCCTTGTACAGAAAATCCTCAATATGTACACATTCATTATGGTTTTAATGCTGATTGTGGTACATTAATGTTAAATAACAGAACATAACATTAACTCATGTCACTGACGCTGTCAGTTCAATTTTATTGGCATTTGACAGCATTTGTTACATTGCTGCCAAAGCAGGTAAAAAGGTGTTAATTAGTGTAGAATTACCTGGATGTAGGCCTACTTAAAATATAGTGTAACTGGAATAGCAAGTGACCATGTTTTGGTCACTCACTAACGAAAAAGGCTCCTTTTCAAGTTGTCTTAGAAACATAGAAATATTAATGTGACTCAGTCAGCATGTTATAAGCGGCAACGACCTGGGCAAATTGTGTTATTACATAGTACATACGAGCTATGCCTATCTTGGCTTGTATATGTTAATGTTATACATTTACTCTTATTTTACCAAACTTTCTGAACTGTAATCACTCGGGTTTGAGAATTTGTATAAGATTCATGTAAAAGATGTACTGAACAGAAGAAGGAGGGGTTTGATGCAAGGCACTATACTGCAGTATGGTGGGAGATACAAAGTCCCTTGCTCAGACACAGGATGACATGAGGCAGTAGTGAAAATCCAGTGTGAATGAAAGGAAAACTGCATGTACGGAGGGGTAGAGATTGGGAATATATTGCCTGTACGGGAGCGTGTCTATGTTCCCACAGCTCTATGTTCCCACAGCCCTATGTTCCAACAGCTCTATGTTCAGTTGACTTCACACTCAGCAGGCTGCTTGCATGGGACCTGAGGAAATCCAGTGTATGTTTGTGCAATTTAGACCCAGTACACGTTCAATTATCTATAAGTTTTTAATGAACAAGCAAACAAGCGAAATAAGAAAAAAAAAAATACACTATTTATGCAGTTCACTTAAAACTGGAAAGCGCTCTACATCAGTACTTTTCAACCTTTTATGTGCCAGGAACAGGCATCTGCAAGTGCTGTCCTTTGAGGACTATTTTGACATCTAAATATATAAAGTTCAGTTTACACGATCAATAATAAACATTTCATTTTGAAAAAAAATGTAATCTTAGAAATGTGGGAACATAGGGCTGTGGGAACATAGGGCTGTGGGAACATAGGGATGACCCCGCCTGTACAATTGAGCTCAGCACAACTGCCATTTTGTACTATTTTGGGAAGTGCACCCCATGTGTCTGTGTAAAGCCTCAAACAGAAAATGGAAGGACACCGGAGCCTGGGTTAAATTATGTTTGGACACTACAGACTGGGAAGAGACAGGAGAAAATATTCTCCCTCTCTGCGTGTTACTGCATACGAGTTTCCAGATCCTCTGACAGCTGTTTGTAGCATTCATGTATTGCCTTGTGACACTTGCACGTATTTTCATGTGTTGACCCAAAACTGAGTGCAGTTCCCTCTCAATTGTGGGCCACATCCAAATATGATGTGGGGCTCATGACTGGGGTTACTCCACTTCAAGTTAACCCTAAGTCAGAGTACAGGCCATGTATACGCCAATATTCCCTCCTTTTCAGTATACCGGTTGATATTGATTCCCAGTTCTAGTTTGCTTGTACATGTAAGACAAAACGACACACCTGGGGCCTCATTTATAAACGTTGCGTATGCACAAAAGAATGCGTACGCCACTTTCTAAGCAAACTTTGCATTTATAAAAAACGAACTTGACGGGAAAATGTGCGGTCCTCCACGGAAACTCTGACCCATGCGTACGCACATTAACTGGAGAAATGAGATACTGCGACTCCGATGGCAATGGGATGAAACGAGAGAAATGGTGTGAAATTGATACTGTTGTGTCCTGTGCTCGTGACGTGAGACCAGGAAAACGGTGAAACAGGATGTAAAAAGGTATAAAGATTTGCCGGGAGTTGTGGCTGGGTATGGCTGCTGTAAGGACGTGCTTCGTCCCTGTTATACTTATTAAAGTGTTGTATTGTTGAATCTCGCTATACGGGTTCTCTCCCTTCCTAAGTGCAACACAACATTTGCCGACGAGAGAAGTCGAAAATGATACACAACAGATACCACTGTGTAAAATAAATCGAAATATTACCTCTCACGTATCATATATGAAGAGTTAATTTGCAAAAACGGATAAAAGCCTCTCTTACAATGAATAAACAAACAGCTGTTTGATTGATGCTCCCTGGAGTGCCCAAAAATAAGATTTAGGATGATAAATATAAACGGAGATGTTGTTGTAAAATAATCCCTCAAATATGTAGACGAATTGTTAAACAATACTTTATGTTATTAAATGTATTCTCATAAATAATATGATGAACAGTCGGACAAATTACGCTGCACTGATGCCGTTTACAATGCGTCAGTCGGGCAGATACGAGTGCATAGTTTCATATATTGTTATCATATTCATATATTATGTTTTATAATGTGTTTATTGTAATGGATTTTTGTTCGTTTTATCTCTTAATTTTGTAAATGTGTTTTCAATGGTGCTAGACAAATAACGTGTATTATTATCATTATTATTATTATTATTATTATTATTATCATCGTCATCATCACATTCGTTGTGCAGAACTGTTCGTCATTTACAATCAATCAGGATAATTCCCACACCTGTAGCTTTTCAGAGGCAATCAAATGGCTGAAATCCCTTTTCTTGGCCTTCTTTTCAGCGTTTGCCATTGTCGTCTTCGTGAAATGCATATTCATTAGGGGTGTTTCACTGCCTATTTATAGGCAACTATGGGCGGGACATGAAGCTGGCAAAGGTGCGCCACATTTAGAGTTGATTGTGATTTATAAAGGAAAACTGGCGTGGGACGTGTGTATGTACTGTTTTATAAATCAGAATATTTTTGTGCGTACGCACGTCCTGGGTTTCATGCTTACGCAACCTTTTGACGTGAATCCTACGCCCAGTTTTATAAATGAGGCCCCAGGTCTAGAGTCTCTCTGCTGCTCTGCAGGAGAATTTGGAACAGTTCCAGTTCTCTTCGGGGCGCAGTACACTAATTCAGTATGTTTAATGACATTCTTGTCTGCTCACCGAACAAGGATAGCTGTATCCAAGACTCGCTCTAGAAAAACTGACTAAAGTTATAAATTGAGGCCACAAAATTTCTAAAGCAGAAAAATTATCAGGCTCTCAGAACAGGGGATCCAAAACGAGACCACAACGTGAGTTCTTTAGTAAACAAAGTCTTTATTTTCTTATTGCAGGTTGAACAAGCAAGGTTCACACGCCAGCAAACAGATGTCACCGGGATCATGCAGTTTGTTAACAAAAGTTCAGGCAGTAAGTCGTAATTCCAGCGAACGGGTGTATCAAAGGTAATCCAGAGAATAGTCAAGGTCACAGGCGGAGGGTGGAAAACAAACTAATCAGGCAAATACAAAAACGCTAACTACATAGACAGAATACAAATACATGCAAAAATGCGAAACCGAACATAAATCTCTCTGCTAATGATAAGGTTACATGGACAGAGACTGCTGACATGTCTTTTCAGAAATTAAAACGACAACTGACATCAGCCCCGACTTTGGGTCTTCCTGACATTAACAAACCTTTTATTTTGACTGTGGACGAGAAGGCTGGTTATATGTCTGCTGTGATAGAAGCAGGCCTGTTGCATATTATTCTCAGAGACTTCATGCTGTCGCGAGGGGTCTCCCCCCTTGTCTGCAATCAATTTAAGAAGCTGCTTCTGCTGTTACGGCTTGTGCATCGATCATGCTTATCGCCCACTCACTGTTTTGGTTCCTTATGCAGTAGCTGAAATTCTGCTTAAGCCGAAACCTGCTCATTACCCATCATCCCGATTTCTGGGTTACTTATTTGCCCTGGTTGCTGAACTTTTTGCTCTCACACGTGAAGGTAAAACTGCAAATATTTTCACTTACAGCAGATATGATTTTGGGGTAGCGCACAATTTTGGTGGGCTATGCTAAGTGGACTGCAAAACAATGCTCTAACCTGTAAGGATAGTAGACACGTAGGAACATATGTGTGTATGAAGGTGGGGAAGATATTGGGAGAGGGACTCCTGGAGTAACAAAGTTAAATAAATCTACCTATAGGCTTGACGTGTCTCCCATCTGTTGCATCTTCACTGTACCTGCGTATATCATGTTACATAACCATTCCTGTTATGTTTGCTATCACATGCCTCATTCTACAGTGGGGCTGCTGTTACAGGTACATAACTTGAACAATGGTCACTCACGGTGTGTGATGGGACTGAGCACCCACCCAGATGTGGGAAAATGGTGGGACTCCCCAATACTCAATAACAATTATTCTTTACTGGAGAGGGCATTCCAGTAGTGTTTAAACATAACCTGAAGTTTGGAATCTGTGTTATAGGTCTGTTACCGAAAATGGACATGGTTCGAATTTGGGCAAAAACAACAAACGCAAATATTATTTTCCTCTCTGAAACATGGCTGTCAATATCCGTTTCAGATGCGGACATTCATTTAAATGGCTTCAATGTCTTTCGTACTGATCGCCCTAGGAAGGGCGGCAGCCTAGCAATATACTGTAAAGCACATTTTTTTATCTACGGTAGTTATGTCTAAATCTGAATCCAAACAATTTTAATTGTTGGTATTGAATGCAGAGTTCACCAAATCTAGTGCCTTGACAATTGTTGGATGCTATCACCCACGTGTGAAAACCAACAATCCTTGGTTTTCTGATGATCTTTCAGAACGTCTTCATAGGAGAAATTCGGCCTGACAAAGTCAATTTCCACACACAATTGCACTTCCTCTCTCCGTAAATGTATTACTATGGACAATACCACAGTAACTGACAAAGCAAACATGTTACATTATTTTAAGCATTTTATATCATCTGGTCTTTTATTCCAAAATGAATATGTTTTAAATACTGCTGCACCTCCCTCTTTCCAAAATATAATTTTCAGTTCACTCCTTTCACAGGATAAGAGGTAGTCGATGCTCTTAAAGAAATAAATTCCTGAAAGTCAGCTGGCCCTGATGGTCTTAATCCAAATCTGGTGAAGATTGCAGCCGAAGTCATTGCAAAACCAGTGACATACACTTTTAATTTATCCTTATGCCTAAAATTTGGAAAACAGTGTTTTTTCTTCCTCTTCTGAAAGGTGGTGATCCTGCACAGTTAAACAACTACAGTATATGTCATGGTGGGAGGTAGTGACCGATTGGGGCCACCAGAGGGCAGGGTCTCATTGTTTTCACCTGGCCCTCAGTAGTGCCACGGGTGCGTTCCTCCTGAGAGTATTTAAGGGCAGTGCTGACAGTCTATCAACGCTTTGGTGTCCACTGTTCGCTCTGGCGCAAAGCTGGTAAGCACAAGGTAGACTCAGAGATTGTTGAGTCAGGTAATGTGCTGGTTTGGGTTTCTGACACTCGTTAAAGAAAGAGGTAAGGAAGGTGCTCAGTTTGCTAGTGTGTGTACACTGCTGGCGCCTTCCTATAGGTTCTTTGTTTTCGTTCTCTTTTATTTTTCATGCTCGTGTGAGCCTGTGGTAGAGGGACGGTGTCCCCGGTAAATGTATTTTGGTTTGCGTTTTTCTCCTGAGCTGCGACTCAAGGTTTTATTTTCGTGCCTAGCCTTTTGCTAGGTTGTACTTTTATTTTATCCCCGGCCGGGGGATTTCAGTGCTCAACTTAAGCACTTATTTTGGTTGGGTAGTCGCCCTGCTTTTTAAGGGTCGTTTTATTTTCTCATAGCCGTTTTGGGCTTTATATTCTGATTTGATCAGAGTTTTCATTCGTATTATTTTCTGTTCCTCCCTCTGTTCCGGGAGTATTCCCCATTTGTATTTGTACATCCCAGTTCCTGTCTCTTCCGCGATTTTGTGGCATAGGGGTTTACCTTTAGTCACGTCTGGCTCTCCGCCCATCCTCGACATTACACTATATGCCAATTTCCAAGCTTTCTATTCTATCTAAAGTACTTGAAGGTCTTGTCTGTAAGCAGTTAAGAGTTTTTATCTGAAAACTAAATTCTCAACAAATATCAGTCCGGCTTCAGAAAAAAAACACAGTACAACCACCAAAGTCTTAAAGGTTTTAAATGACAACTCAAGCCTTGGATAAGAAACAGCATTGCACAGCCTTGTTCTTTGACTCATCCAAGGCCTTTGATACGGTGGATCATGTTGTATTGAAAGATAGACTGATCAATGAAGGTCTATCTATGCAATTAGTCAGCTGGCTTGAAAATGATCTTTTTGACAGGAGTGTCTAAATGGATAATTATACATCAAATTTTATGGTCACACATAATGGGGTGCCACAGGGTTTGATTCTCGGCCCTATCCTGTTTACTATTTCTATCTTCATTTTTATGCTGATGACACAGTATTATATACTTTTACGGCTTCTGTTGATGAGGCCATGGAACACCTTCAAACCGCTTTTAATAGCATTCAGGATGACTTGTGCAATTTGAAACTGGTTTTGAATGCAGATAGGATTAAGTTAATGATATTTTCTAAAACCAAGAATCAGGCTTTGAAACAACACATTGTAACCCGACAAAATAAATTAATAGAGCAGGTAAATACATACAAGTACTTTGGATTTCATTAGTCTGTCAACTTTTTTCACACGTCATGTAGAAAAACTCATACAGAAACTGAAAATCAAATTGGGTTTATTTTATAGAAACAAAGCATGTTTTTAATTTCAGGCAAGAAAACAACTTGTAATGTGATGGATTATGGAGATGTTGTTTACATGTGTGCAAGTAAATCCTATTTAAGCTTATTGGCCAGTGTTTATCATGCAGCATTAAGGTTCAAGACTGACTCCACCTGTATCTGAAAGCTGGACTGCCCTCACTCTCAGAACGTAGGCGATAACATTGGTTAATTTTGGTCAGCTCCCACTGTATTTTAAGTTCTGTACTAGAGTGGACAAATACAAATTTATATGCATTGAGATCACATGACATCATTTTGTTTAATGTTCCAAAAGTGTTTTTTGATTAAAAAGCTTTCAGTTATGCTGCTCCCTCAGCATGGATGAAGCTACAAGAGAAAATCAAGCTTAATACACTCATACCTTTAGAATATGTTAAACTGCTTATCGGCGATACAATGGACACTGTATGCACTTGTTTACCTCAATGTTTTTACTTGTTTTAGCCTAAATCATTTGTATATTGTCTATGTTCTTCTGTGTCTTGCTGTGTGTAATGCAATGTCTGTGTTATTTGTTCTATTTTAAGCCATTTTGGCCAGGACTCCCTTGTAAAAGAGAAGTAAATCTCAATGGGAGTATTTCCTGGTAAAATAAAGGTTAAATAAATAAATAAAAGCATTGAATACTTGCTGTATGGTTGTTGTTGTTATTTTGTATTTAAACACAAAACCGAGAACTTATTTTAAGTACAGCCTGACCAATGTCACCAGAGATTAGATGTTGTGCTCCTACTGTAACTAACAGTTGTTTAATCATTTACAAAATTCCCTAATTCAAAATATATTCAAAACTTGCCAACTGCACCTCAATCATAAAAACATGTAAATCATCCTGAAGAAAGGTACTGTATGGTGTTGGGAATATTCTCATGTGTCGTGTGGAATTAAGTTTGAACCGCAAAGCAACACAATCCTTCTGTGATAATTGTAATATTATTCATGCAACAATACAAACAAGTGAACCCTCTAGGTGACCAGCTGTCCCTACCAGTGGAAGGGCTATTGCAGTGTGTGTGTGTGTGTGTGTGTGTGTGTGTGTGTGTCTTTGTAGATGTGTATTCAGAAATGAATTTTGTTCAATGTGATATATGATAAAATCTACACTTTATGAGGTATTTCTTAGACTTATTTTTTGACTTATTACATTGCTTATTCGTGCTGCTGTAGCCTATCCACTATCTGCCTGAAGCCCCAAGGCCACCTGAAGGCCCGTGCTCTCCTGCAGCTTTGTTCTCTCCTGAAGCCCCGGGATGGCCTGAAGTTCCACGGTCGCATGAAATTCCATATTCCTCTGAAACTCTACAGTCGCCTAAAGCCCTGCATTTACCTGAAATCCCAGTTCGCCAGCCCTTCCGATCCGCCTTCATCCCTGAGCTATCCAAGTCCCTCCGGCACCTCCCAAGGACCCTTGCCCTCTCCTGTGTTCCCTTGTTCCGTCCACCCTCCATGCTCCTCCTCCCCATTGGTACCGTTGGGGGGGGGGGTTGGGTACTCTGTCCATGTGTTCCCTTCATTTTACTCTGTGAACTTCAGTTTCTGTGATTGTTCTATTTTCTTTGCGTTTCCTGTGTTTTGTTCCATTCTGCTTTACGTAGTCCTGTTTAATCTGTTCTGCCACTCATTCCTTTCACCTGTTCTCTCCCTATTAAGTGTCTCCGCCTCCCACTCCTTATTTGTATTTCTTTCCTCTCTGGTCTGACCTGTTGTCTGGTCATCAGTTTTGTATTAAACCTGCCTCTGTTTGTTACTTGTTGCTAGTTCGTTGTATCTCATTTATGACTCTGTACCTGTGAATTTCCTTCCCCTGGTTCTTGCCTCCACTTCCCCGTTCCTTACCTTTGTGATATTCTGTTTTGTCTTAGCTCTGTCTTGGATTTCCTGTTTTATGATTTCTGCCTGGCTTTGGACTTGTTTTTGTACCTTCGCCTGTGTGGACTGCATTCCTGTTCTTATAATGGAGGGGACTGGCGGAGAACCAGGAGCAACTAAGGATGGTACCTTTTAAGCGGTCACGCCAACGTGGTCGCCACAAAATCCCGGGAGATAAGGGAACAGGGAGAAAACAGGGAGAAAACAAAACAGAGGGAGACTTCTCCCGGAACAGAAAATAACCCGGAGACAAACTCCGACCAAATCAGAGGACAAGCCCAAAAACGGCTATCAGAAAATAAGTGACCCTTGAAAAACAGGGCCAATCAGAAAAGAAAAGCAACCCTTGAAAAACAGGGCGAACAACCCAACCAAAATAAGTGCTAGGAGACGAGCACTGAAACCCCAGACCGGGGACCAAAATGAAAGTACAACCTAGTACAAAAACACTAGGCACGAAAGTAAAGAACCTTGAGAACACAGCTCAGGAAAAAAAAAAAAACGAAATACATTACCGGGGACAACGTCCCTCACACAGAAGCTCACATGAACTAGAAAATAAAAGAACCTTTAGGAAGGCGTCAGAAGCGCACACAGCACTAACCACCTGATCGCCTTCCTTACCTTTTCTTTTAAACGTGAAAAGAAACCCGAACCAGCACGATACCTGACCTGACACACACCGAGTCTACCACGTGCTTACCAGCTTGGTGCAAGAGCGAACAGTTGACACCAAAGCGCTGACAGATTGCCAACAAGGGATTTAAATACCCTCAGGAGGTAGACTCTCCTGGCATTAATGAGGGCCAGGTGAAAATCATGAACCCCTACCCCCTTGTGGCCACAACTGGTCACTACCTCCCAACCCTGACAGTTCTTGCCTGTTATCTGACAACTCTTTTCCCCATCATGTACCTGTCTGCTTAGATTGTGACCATTGCCTGTTTCTGGATTGCATTTTGGATCTGCCTTTTGTTAATAGCCTGCCTTCTTTACATCATCCCTGCTCTTGGTTCCTCTGTCCCGCACCCTGACAACAATAAATAATGCAACTTGCAACAAGCATACATTTTGAAGCATTCTCATTTTTGTGTCCAAATTGCACACACAAAAAAGAAAAGAAAAGATGAACAGTATTGTAGGGGCCAAGGTTGGCATAGTGGTGACTGTCCCATGCAGTTTTTCAGCTGCTGTCCCCATTCTGGGGCTTTGTATGATTTCACTCGACTCCACTCTTGTACATCAGTGGAATTTTACAATTCCACCAGTTCATGCACCATGGAAGAATATGTCATGAGTGAAGGGACAAAGGAGTATATTGGAGAATTTGAAATAGAGCAATTACATTTCATCAAAGTTACATTCAGACTCTCTTGGATGTTATTGGCTGTGCATGTTTTTGAACTGCTGTGCAGGTACTTTGAATATTATATAAATTCAAAACAAAAACGATGTTTAAAGTGAGAGATAATGTCATAATGGTTGGCAAAAGCCAAAAAGACAGGAAACTTAGCCCAAAAACTAAGTTTTAAAGAAGAAATAGTTATTGGCAAAAGCAGAAAAAGACAGGAAATTCACAGAAGCACCGAGAACATTATCTTGTCCTATGCACTGACAAGGCTTCCAACACATAATGCATTTATACCTGTTATGAGTACTGTACCTATGGTGGTCTGCTTCAAACAACATGTACCACTGGGCAGGCTTTATATGCATAAATCAGTTACTAATTGACAGAAGACTAGAAACCTCGCCTTCCATGTCTTCAGTGCTTGGTGATTATAATAGGAATACTATCAGTTCATGGCAAATTGTTATCATGAGCTGGTTGGGCCTGACAGTTTTATCTGACAGAACAGTGGTTTGTGGGAGGACCCAGTAACACTGTGTGATAGAAACTTGAGAAGACTCTTTTGGGTTTGGTTTGGTATCTGTGCGATGTGACCAGCAGACCAAAAATGTTATATTATATGTATGTACTCCTCAGTATTTCAAGGGGCTGAGATAGGATTCTGCAGGGTCCCTGCCCTGATGGCTGGTCTCACTGGCAGCTGCTATCTGCACGTTGCTGAGAAGAAGACATGGCTTGATGCTGAGGTAACATCCTGAAGCCCTGCCTGTTTCACTGTGGAAATTTAGCCTAAGAGCACTTGTGGGTTTGTGGTTTATAGCAAATATATTTATACACTCAGTGAGCACTTTATTAGGTATTTATTAGACTTGTTTTTTAGACTTATTGGTCTTCCACTGCTGTAGCCTAACATGTAGAGATTTGAAGCGTTAGGTGTTCAGAGATTCTCTTCTGCATGCCACTGTTGTAATGCGAGGTTGCTGGCATTACTGTCAGCTTTGACAAGTCTGGCCCTTCAAATCTGACATGCCTTGAAAACGTGTTTTTGCCCGCAGAACAACTGCTCACACAAAAGCATGGTTTTATGCATTTAGTTTCTGCCATATGATTGGCCAATTAAATATTGCAAGCTGGTGTACAGGTCTACCTAATGAATTGTTCACTGCTCACGTAGTGAACAGACAGCACAACCCATAGAAACAGTTGGCTTAAAGCCTTTTATTTTGCCAAAACACAACAAAAGTTAAATTAAAAAAACAAGGCCAAACTAGCAGCCAAAGCACTGCAGGAAAAGGAAATGCCAGCTCTCAAACAGCAGTCCACAGCGTTCAGTCCCCAAAAACCCCAATCTCTCATGCGGAGATTCTCTGAGAGGGGGAACCAATTTTACAGAATTCCTGGCAGTCAAAACAGCCGGTCTAAATTTGCCCATGAGGCTACTTAAATGGTAAATGGTTGGCATTTATATAGCGCCTTTATCCAAAGCGCTGTACAATTGATGCTTCTCATTCACCCATTCATACACACAGGTAGGCATCACCTTCTTCTTCTACCTTTGGCCCTTTCATTGTTAAAGCTATGATTGCAAACTGAAAAGTAACTGGTGTTTGCCCATATGAGGAGTGTATATATATATATATATAAATTTCTTTATATTATTTTGGAAAAACACTACACACAATTCTCTACATTATCAATCTTCATTGATAAAATCTCTTGTGTTCACATGGAAAACACTACCATTCAGAATGCTAAACTCAAACCACCAATCACACCATTTACTCCTCATATGGGCAAACACCTGTTAATTTTTGGTTAGCAATCATAGCTTTAGCAATGAAAGGGCCAAAGGTGAGCTCCCCTGTGTTGGAGAACAATGGATGCCAACTTTGCAGAGAGAGGTAGAGAGAGAGCGGCAACGGGGAAGAACGTCATCGGCCAGGGTGTCATTGGTGATGTTGCTGGCCACCTTGTTTGCAGCTATAAATCACCAAGGCCTCCTCCATCACCATTCAACCCTTGGCCTCTATAATAGTGCCCATCTCATTACTTTCCTGGACACACTACACAATATCCGCACTCCAGCCGATGGCCCAGAGCAGCCCAGGTACGATGTCATCTGGGCCAATGTAAGTTTCCTCCTGCTCTTGTCCACAACTGGTTCATCGAGCCCCCACATTTTTCCATTCTTTATCTACCACCATATTCTTCATTTCTCAACCCTATTCATGAGTTTTTTTCAGCTTGCCATTGGAAGGCATACAAACAAAATAAAAATCACAGAGTCCAAAGCCAGGCAAAAATCATAAAACAGGAAATCGAAAACAGAGTAAAGACAAAACAGAATATCACAAAGGTAAGGAACGAGGAATAAACGGGATACAACAAACAAGTAACAAAGAGAGGCAGGTTTAATACAAAACTGATGACCAGACAACGGGGCACAGGTCAGACCATAGAGGAAATAAATACAAATAAGGAGTGGGAGGCGAAGACACTTAGTAGGGAGAGAACAGGTGAAAGGAATGAGGGGCTTGGGGCTTGAGGCAGATAGTGGACAGGCTACAGCAGCACGAATAAGCAATGTAATAAGTCAAATAAATAAGTCGAATAAATACCTCAAAGTGTAGATTTTATCATACATCACATTGAACTAAATTCATTTCTGAATACACATCTACAAAGACACACACCCTGCAATAGCCCTTCCACTGGTAGGGACAGCTAGTCACCTAGAGGGTTCACTTGTTTGTATTGTTGCATGAATAATATTACAATTATCACAGAAGGGTTGTGTTGCTTTGCCGATTCAAACTTAATTCCGCACGAGACATGAGAATATTCCCAACACCATACAGTACCTTTCTTCAGGATGATTTACATGTTTTTATGATTGAGGTGCAGTTGGCAAGTTTTGAATATATTTTGAATTAGAGAATTAGAGAATTTTGTAAATGATCTGATTTCTTTACAATTATGACATAAAAGAGGAGATGCAGCTGTCTTAAACAACTGTAATGTTTCTGAGACGGGTGCGTGGGGGTTGGACCCAAAATGGACGACTCAGAAACAATAGTAATATAAAGACCCCTCAGGGCTTTATTCGGGACGAATCCCAGGAGAGTAGTCAACACAAGCAAAGTCCATACACGTAGATCCAGCCAAACAAAAAGTAAACAAACAAAAAGCACGGTGCCGAGGGAAGAGGCAAACTCGTAGTCGGTAGACGTGCAGGGAGGTCCGGTAGCAGGAGAGCTGTCAGCGGGACAGATGAACAGACGGATGGCAGGCAGAGGCGTAGTCGTGGACGAAGCGGGAGTCGAAACCATGAAACAATCAGCGAGGCAAAAGTACAAAATCGGTAGGCGAGGACGTGGTCAAAAACAAACGATGGTCAACAAAACAGAAATCAATAATCAATGGTCGGTAAAACAGGCTTGGATCGTAACGTGTAATCAAAAAGGTAAATGCTCAAGAGTTGCTTTGATAACAAGAGGCAGGCAATTTCGCGAAGAACAGTTGCGCGACTGGGCTATAAATGCGGGTGTAGACAGGTGTAGACAATTAGTTAGAGCGTAGCAAGGAAATGGAAAACAGGTGCGATGGATGACAAGTTTAACAAGGAGATTAGTAATCGTTAGTAATAAACCTATCCTGCCCTAGCATTAGTAAATTAGTAAATGACATGCACGAGAAACGTAAGGTAACATGAACACAAGATTAGTCTTGTTAGTTTCTACCCAATCCTGATCTAGCGTTAGTCGTTTTAGTAAATAGACAAATGGAAATAATTAGGGAGTGAATGACAGAAGGAGCGAGAGAGAAAAGGCGGAACGCAAGGTTTGCGGAAAGACATGTAAAAGTGTATGCATAAACAACGACCAGTTAACGTAACAATAAACATAAATCAAAACATAATACAAAACGAAACTAAGACGATAACCATTCAACATAACAAGGTAATATAATCGTAACGAAACATAACTAGACATGACGAGAAAATAAATCGTAACAAGAAATAAACTAAACAACATGACGAACCTAGACTAACATAATACATGATAAGACACTACGTGACTAAGACAACATGAATAAACATAAAACATGGCGAGACAGACCTGAAACGTGACAGGACCCCCCCCTTAACGACCGACTCCTGGCGGTCCTTGGAATTTATCAGGGTGGTCACGATGGAAGTCTCTGATGAGTGATTTGTCCAGAATGAGACTGGGAGCGACCCAGGAACGCTCCTCAGGGCCATAGCCCTCCCAGTCTACCAAGTATTGCACCCCACGGCCCCTCTTACGAATGTTCAAGAGTTTGTTAACAGTAAATGCAGGGTGGTTGTCAATAATGCGGGGGGGGAGGTGGTGGGGGATCCGGGGGACATATGGGGTGAGAGGATACAGGCTTAATACAGGAGACATGGAATGTGGGGTGAATCTTAAGGGAAGCAGGGAGTGACAGTTTAACAGAGGAAGGGTTGATGATACTGTGGATCTTAAAGGGACCAATAAAGCGGGGTTGCAGTTTGTGGGAAGTGGCTTGGAGGGGAATGTCCTTAGTGGACAACCAGACGGAGTCACCTGGTTTGTAGGCCGGAGCTGGAGTGCGGTGGCGATCAGCAACACGCCGATTACGATCTGCCGTGCGTAAGAGCGCGGCCTTGACGTCCCTCCAAATCTTGGCACATCGTTTCATGTGGGTGGCGAGGGAGGGAACAGCGATCTCAGCTTCTTGGTCGGGAAACAATGGAGGTTGGTAGCCTAGAGAGATCTCGAACGGAGACTTTCCGGTGGCGGCGCATGGAAGGGTGTTGTGCGCATACTCAACCCAGGTGAGCATCTTGCTCCATGAAGCCGGATTCTGGGCAGAGACACAACGTAGCGCGGCTCCCAAATCCTGGTTGGCCCTCTCGGTTTGCCCATTGGATTGAGGGTGGTAGCCGGATGAGAGGCTGGCTGTGGCACCGAGGGCCAGGCAGAAAGCTTTCCACACTTGAGAAATGAATTGTGGGCCCCGGTCGGATACAATGTCTGCGGGGATTCCATGGATGCGGAACTCTTCCTTGATAAGTACCTCCGCAGTTTCTTGAGCAGTGGGTAACCCTGGCAGGGGGATGAAGTGGGCCGCCTTACTGAATCGGTCCACCACAGTGAGGATGGTGGTGTTACCTTCGGAAGGGGGAAGTCCGGTAACGAAGTCCACGCCGATGTGGCTCCAGGGTCGGCTGGGCACAGGCAGAGGTTGGAGTAGACCAGCGGGGGCTTGGTGGGAGGCCTTGCTTCTGGCACAGGTGGTACATGCCTTGATGAAGCACCTATGTGTCAGGGATCATGGAGCTCCACCAGAATCTCCTCTTCAGCACCGCCAAGGTGCGGGTAAAGCCGGGGTGGCAGGAAAGGAGGGATGAATGGGCCCATTGCAGCACGGCTGTGGGAACGTATAGGCGTAATCCGGGGTTGGGCCTAGGATCGGGTTCCTCCCGTAGAGCCCTCTGGATCACCGACTCGATCTTCCAGGTGACGGACCCCACGGTGCAGGAGGCCGGAAGGATGTTCTCTGGAACCTCACGCTCAGGACAGGTGTTAAACTGGCGAGAAAGGGCGTCAGGCTTAACGTTCTTAGAACCCGGGCGGTAGGTGAGTGAGAAGTTGAACCTCCCGAAGAACAGTGCCCATCTGGCCTGTCGGGAGTTCAGCCTCTTGGCTGTCTGGAGGTATGCCAGGTTCTTGTGGTCGGTCCAAACAATGAACGGCTTCTCGGACCCCTCCAGCCAATGTCTCCACTCCTCCAACGCCAGTTTGACTGCCAGCAGTTCGCGATTTCCGACATCATAATTCCTCTCCGCCGGGGACAGCTTCTTGGAGAAGAAAGCGCAGGGGTGTAGTCGGTTGTCCGCGGCCGCCACCTGAGAGAGCACAGCTCCCACCCCCGAGTCGGAAGCATCCGTCTAAACCACAAACTGGTGGGTGGGGTCGGGGTGAACCAGGATGGGAGCGGAAGAGAACAGTCTCTTGATCTTGGTGAAGGCCGTCTCAGCTTCGGGGCTCCACCGGAATGGCGCCGCAGGGGACGTGAGCTTGGTTAGAGGGGAGACCACTTGGCTATAGGATTGGATGAACCTTAGGTAGAAGTTGGCGAATCCCAAGAAGTGTTGGAGTTGCTTACGTGAGGTGGGTGTGGGCCAGTCGGTGACCGCCAGAATCTTCTTGGGATCCGCCCTGATCCGTCCCCTCTCCAGGATGAATCCAAGGAACTCAACTGTGTCAGAGTGGAAGACGCACTTCTCCGCCTTGATGAACAATCTGTTCTCTAGAAGTCTCTGTAGCACTTGCCTGACGTGGTTCTCATGATCCTTGGCATTATTAGAGTAAATTAAGATGTCATCCAGGTAGACGAACACATGGCGGCCCAACAAGTCCCGAAGAACGTCATTAACCAGGGCCTGGAAGACAGCAGGAGCATTGGTGAGGCCGAATGGCATAACCAGGTATTCAAAGTGTCCGAGAGAGGTGTCTTCCATTCATCGCCCTCACGGATACGGACCAGGTGGTAAGCGTTGCGGAGGTCCAACTTGGTGAAGATGGTGGCCTCGTGAAGTGGGTGGAACGCGGAGTCCATCAGGGGCAGAGGATACTTGTTCCTCACCGTGATGTTGTTCAGCTCCCTGTAGTCGATGCACGGGCGTAGGGAGCCATCTTTCTTCTGAACGAAGAAGAATCCCGCACCGACGGGAGAGGAAGAAGGGCGAATTAGTCCGTTAGCCAGGCAGTCACGGATGTATTTCTCCATCGCCTCCCTCTCTGGTCTGGAGACGTTGTATAGGCGACTTGAGGGAAGTGACGAACCAGGAAGGAGCTTGATGGCGCAGTCGTAGGGTCGATGAGGCGGCAAAGACTGAGCTTGTGTCTTGGAGAACACTGTGCCCAGGTCATGGTAAGGAGTGGGGACCCTCTCCAGGGAGGGTTTGGGAGTCTGTGGTAGAGCTGGCACTCCCTCTGCTGGTGGTGGGGCGGAACGCAAGCAGGACAGATGGCACGTAGGATCCCATGCTTGCACTTGGTTAGAACTCCAGTTGATCGTGGGGTTGTGTCTCTGGAGCCAGGGTAATCCCAAGATGAGTTGGTCATTGGGGGACCGGATGACGCGGAACTGGATCATCTCCCGATGGTTCCCAGAAATGATCAGTTGTAAGGGAATAGTGATGTGCGTCATGCGGCAGAAAGTCCTTCCATCCAGCGACCGCGCGTTCTCAATGAGATTGGCGTCCGCTCCAGAATCCACCAACGCGTTAATCCGGGTTGTTCTGTCGGGCAGAATTAACAGAGTCGTGAGCGTGGGACGATGGTTGTCTCTGTCAGACCCCTCATGTCTGTCGACAGCTCTTACTTCCACAGGTCTCCTGGTCTTGAAGGAGCACCGAGCCTGGATGTGACCCGGCCTCCCACAGTAGAAGCACGAACCGGTGGTTCTGCGGCGTGCTCATTCCTCGGTAGAGATCCTCGTACCGGCCCGGGACAGGTCCATGGGTTCGGATCCCTCAGACTGCTGCTCCTCCAGTCGAGGACTTGGGCCATGCCTGGGGTACTGGTTGCCAGGAAGGATCGGTCTCTCCGACCGGCGTTGTCTGGTGCGGTTGTCCAGGTGGATCGTGGTGCGTACGAGCTGGTCGAACTGGGTGATGGGGTCCAGTCGCGCCAACTCGTCCTGGAGCGTCTCCCTCAGGCTGGCCAGGAAGAGATTCGCCAACGCCGCATCGTTCCAGCTAGTAGCCGCCGCGAGGGTGCGGAAGTCAATGGAGTGGTCTGCCGCGGTCCTCCGTCCCTGGCGCAGAGCAATCAATCTCTGGGATGGCTCCTGGTCGCTGGATGCGTGTCGGAAGACCTTCCGAATCTCATCGGCGAAGACTGGGTAAAGAGGAGGGAATGAATCCCCGGACCACACCGCCGTAGCCCAGTCCAACGCCCTCCCCTTGAGTAGCCCCATCACATAGCCAATCCGACGGTCGTCGCTGTTGTAGGTCTGGGGCTGTTGCTTGAACACGAAGTCGCATTGTAGTAGGAAAGCCTTGCACCTCTCAGGTTCTCCACCAAACCTCTCCGGAGGGGGTTGTTGGGGCTCTCGGAAGTGGTAGGTTCCCGTGGGGTTGAGCGCTGGGGATGTGGGTGGGTGGGAAAGCTCCTCCCGTGGTTGTGGCAGGACTGCGATGGCGAGCCTCCTCATCTCCGCACACAGTTCACGAATCTCCAGGTGAAGTTCGGAGATTCCTTGTGAATGCTGCCGGACGATGGCTCCTTGTTCCTGGAGGGCGTGGAACAAGGCAGTAGAGTCAGCAGGGTCCATTGTGGCGAAATTGTTCTGAGACGGGTGCGTGGGGGTTGGACCCAAAATGCACGACTCAGAAACAATAGTAATATAAAGACCCCTCAGGGCTTTATTCGGGACGAATCCCAGGAGAGTAGTCAACACAAGCAAAGTCCATACACGTAGATCCAGCCAAACAAAAAGTAAACAAACAAAAAGCACGGTGCCGAGGGAAGAGGCAAACTCGTAGTCGGTAGACGTGCAGGGAGGTCCGGTAGCAGGAGAGCTGTCAGCGGGGCAGATGAACAGACGGACGACAGGCAGAGGCGTAGTCGTGGACGAAGCGGGAGTCGAAACCATGAAACAATCAGCGAGGCAAAAGTACAAAATCGGTAGGCGAGGACGTGGTCAAAAACAAACGATGGTCAACAAAACAGAAATCAATAATCAATGGTCGGTAAAACAGGCTTGGATCGTAACGTGTAATCAAAAAGGTAAATGCTCAAGAGTTGCTTTGATAACAAGAGGCAGGCAATTTCGCGAAGAACAGTTGCGCGACTGGGCTATAAATGCGGGTGTAGACAGGTGTAGACAATTAGTTAGAGCGTAGCAAGGAAATGGAAAACAGGTGCGATGGATGACAAGTTTAACAAGGAGATTAGTAATCGTTAGTAATAAACCTATCCTGCCCTAGCATTAGTAAGGTAACATGAACACATGTAACGTAAGGTAACATGAACACAAGATTAGTCTTGTTAGTTTCTACCCAATCCTGATCTAGCGTTAGTCGTTTTAGTAAATAGACAAATGGAAATAATTAGGGAGTGAATGACAGAAGGAGCGAGAGAGAAAAGGCGGAACGCAAGGTTTGCGGAAAGACATGTAAAAGTGTATGCATAAACAACGACCAGTTAACGTAACAATAAACATAAATCAAAACATAATACAAAACGAAACTAAGACGATAACCATTCAACATAACAAGGTAATATAATCGTAACGAAACATAACTAGACATGACGTGAAAATAAATCGTAACAAGAAATAAACTAAACAACATGACGAACCTAGACTAACATAATACATGATAAGACACTACGTGACTAAGACAACATGAATAAACATAAAACATGGCGAGACAGACCTGAAACGTGACAGTTTCTGTATTTGTCCTGTGTGTATTTATGTTTTAAATAACAATGTTCTTGTCATTTATCCATTTTTCATACATCCTTGGTTATTGTTTTCCATTACAGTTCTCATTTGTCATCCCCTGTTATGTCTGCGTCTGAATGTCTACCAGCCTAGTCACCAGTCTGCGTGTCCCACTATTTCGGGTTTTCAAAAATTCCTTCCAAACTCACGATTCTTACTTCCTGCTTTTTCTTGGTAGTTAGATGTTGTAAAGCACTATTCTTACGAACTACTACTAATCTAGGTATTGTACAGTACTAATCCGATGAATACACTTACTGTCTGTCTAACTAACTAACAATCACTTTTATTGGGTAGTTTAGACCTAGTTTCGCACCTGCCTCTGACTATCACTACGTCTTCAATCTATGCAAATGTCTACTCCCTAATCCGGAGTAGACATGTTTTGTTACGTGCATCCAGTCCGCGTTTTCGTCTCCTTCCCGTTATTATGTTATTACCCTATTATGTTTCCCCACCTGTTGTCTATTTGTTTAGCCCACCTTTTTCCCAGCCACGCCTAGATTGTCACCTTCCCTCATGTATTTAAACCTCAGTCTCTGTTTGAACCAGTGTCAGAACGTTGATCAGTTTTAGTGCCGAATTCCTCGTAAGGCTAATTCTTGAGATTCCAGAAAGACACCCCTTCGCCTTTGATTTCCGAGCCTGCCTTACCCTCTTGTTTTGTTTGCCATTCAGATTTTCTGGTTTTTGATATTCTGCTTTATTTACTGACTACGATTTTTGCCTACGCCCTTTGGTACTTTCGCCTTTTGATTTTCTGGATATTTTACCTTCTTGACGGTTTTTTCGACCATTCTTTTGCCTTATGTTCTTGTCTTTGTATTGGCTCTCCTGGCTACGATTACAGACTAATAAACAACGATTTTGGATTATCCTGTGGTCTGCGTCTGGGTCCTCAGCGCCGTACATAACAACAACTGTTAGTTGCAGTAGGAGCACAACATTTAATCTCTGGTGACATTGGTCAGGCTGTACTTAAAATGAGTTTTATCTGTTTTGCGTTTAAATAAAAAATAACAAAAACAACCATACAGCTGGTATTGAATACAAGTATTCAATGCTTTTATTTATTTATTTTTTTAACCTTTATTTTATCAGGAAATACTCCCATTGAGATTTACTTCTGGCCAAAATGGCTTAAAATAGAACAAATAACACAGACATTGCATTACACACAGCAAAACACAGAAGAACATAGACAATATACAAATGATTTAGGCTAAACCAAGTAAAAACATTTAGGTAAAACAAGTGCATACAGTGTCCATTGTATCGCCGAAAAGCAGTTTAACATTTCTAAAGGTATGATTGTATTAAGCTTGATTTTCTCTTGTAGCTTCATCCATGCTGAGGGAGCAGCATAACTGAAAGCTTTTTTAATCCACTCAAGCACAGAACTTAAATACAGTGGGATCTGACCAAAATTAACCAATGGTATCGCCTACATGCTGAGAGTGAGGGCAGTCCAGCTTTCAGATACAGGGTACACTGATATGTGCAGTAAGTGGAGTCAGTCTTGAACCTTAATGCTGCATGATAAACACTGTCCAGTAAGCTTAAACAGGATTTACTTGCAGGCATGTAAACAACATCTGCATAATCCATCACAATACACGTTGTTTTCTCGCCTGAAATGAAAAACATGCTTTGTTTCTATAAAATAAACCCAATTTGATTTTCAGTTTCTGTATGAGTTTTTCTACATGACGTGTGAATAAAAGTTGACAGACAAATGAAATCCTAAGTACTTGTATGTATTTACCTGCTCTATTAATTTATTTTGTCGGGTTACAATGAGTTGTTTCAAAGCCTGAGTCTTGGTTTTAGATAATATCATTAACTTAGTCTTATCTGCATTCAGAACCAGTTTCAAATTGCACAAGTCATCCTGAATGCTATTAAAAGCGGTTTGAAGCAACAGAAGCCGCAAAAGTATATAATACTGTGTCATCAGCATAAAAATGAAGATAGAAATAGTAAACAGGATAGGGCCGAGAATCAAACCCTGTGGCACCCCATTATGTGTGACCATAAAATTTGATGTATAATTATCCATTTAGACACTCCTGTCAAAAAGATCATTTTCAAGCCAGCTGACTAATTACATAGATAGACCTTCATTGATCAGTCTATCTTTCAATACAACATGATCCACTGTATCAAAGGCCTTGGTTCAGTCAAAAAACAAGGCTGTGCAATGCTGTTTTTTATCCAAGGCTTGAGTTATGTCATTTAAAATTTTTAAGATTGTGGTGGTTGTACTGTGTTTTTTTTCTGAAGCCGGACGATATTTGTTTAAAATTTAGTTTTCAGATAAAAACTCTTTTTACTGCTTACAGACAAGACCTTCAAGTACTTTAGATAGAACAGAAAGCTTGGAAATTGGCATATATTTGTTTAACTGTGCAGGATCACCGCCTTTCAGAAGATGAAGAAAAAACACTGTTTTCAAAATTTTAGGGATGGTGCATGTCTCTAAGGATAAATTAAAAATGTATGTCACTGGTTTTGCAATGCAAATGCAATTGCAATTTGCTGCAATCTTGACCAGATTTGGATTAAGTCCATCAGGGCCAGCTGACTTTAAGGAATTTATTTCTTTAAGAGCATCTACTACCTCTTGTCCTGTAAAAGGAGTGAACTGAAAATTATATTTCGGAATTGGAGGAGGAAGGTGCAGCAGTATTTAAAACATCGTCATTTTGGAATAAAATACCAGAAGATATAAAATGCTTATTAAATAATGTAACATTTTTGCTTTGTCAGATACTGTGGTATTATCCGTAGTAATACATTCAGGGAGAGAAGAAGTGCAATTGTGTGTGGAAATTGACTTTATTGTCTTCCAAAATGTATCTGGATTATTTCTGTTGTATTTTTCAGATAAAAAATTGATTGAATTAAATAAGTAAATTATTCCAGTCATTTGTGCTCTGAGATCTCCTAGCAGCAGCCCAGGCCAAATTTCTCCTATGAAGAAGTTCTGAAAGGTCATCAGAAAACCAAGAATTGTTGGTTTTCACACGTGGGCATCCAACAATCGTCAAGGCACTAGATGAGGTGAACTCTACATTCAATACCAATAATTAAAATTGTTTGGATACAGATTTAGACAAAACAACCGTAGATAAAAAATGCACTTTACAGTATATTGCTAGGCTGCCGCCCTTCCTAGGGCGATCAGTACGAAAGACATTGAAGCCATTTATATGAATGTCCACATCTGAAACGGATTTTGACAGCCATTCAGAGAGGAAAATAATATTTGCGTTTGTTGTTTTTGACCAAATTCGAACCATTCGAACCATGTCCATGTTCATAACACATTAAACAGCACACACAAACCCAGATGAGTAATAAAATAAAACATACTCTATCATACTCTGAACAGTGGGGCTTGCACAAATTGTGCAGATGCCCTTCCAAGAGTACCTTGTGAATGTCTGACAATCCGATCCAGAATGGCTCATCATTGCCATTGAGCTTCTTCAGAAACTCATGATCAGCTTGACTACGCTCTGAGGCCAGGTTTCCTCCAAGCCTCAAACAGTTTAGCTGAGCAAGGAAGTAGGGGAGAGACAACAAACATGTGCTTGGTAAATGATAGAATAAATCGAGAAACTGAGAATACTGCAGTTTTGACGGCCATAACATGTGTACAATATGAAAACCCTATTAAAACATAATGTAGTTGTGGCTTTGCACTGCTTGCAGTTTTCATTAGCACTATGACACAAACTTGTATCACCATTAGATGCTTGGTTTGTGCATTTTTAAATGTTAAGATTTTGGAATGAGTTGATTCCAGTGGTTTATTTTAAAGGGATGGTTTCCTTTCTTGAATGTTGACAATATTACTGTTTTACCTATTATTTTCTAAAGTTTCTGCATGCAATGAAGGATATTCTACTTGTTTGGAGAAGTTTCTGACAACTTGCCAGCTTTGCAATGTCTGGTGTCAGGGCATTTGTGTGGTTATTGTATGGGGTGTTCATGCCTCCAAAGCAAAAGCACAGTGCCACCATGCCACCCGTAAATGCCCAAAGATATTTTTGTGTTTGTACTTGTGAATAGATGCTACAATGAAATCTGCCATTACGTATGACCACTGGAGAGATAACAATGTACACAGAAGGTTGCACTCACTTGCACAAAGTGCATTTTCTTACTTTAAATCACAGGTGGCCCTTGTTCCAAATGCCCATTGTAAAGCTAGCAGGTCTTCAAATACTGTATTGCATCTGAAATACTATGCTTTGCACAGAAATCTTTCTGAGACCAGGTGCACACACTACAAATGAAACAATATTTTAAAAGCTTGAGGAAGTGAACTATTCCTTTAAGCTGTCACCTCAGCGTCAAGCCATGTCTTCTTATCAGGAATGAGCTGGAAGCAGCGTTCATCATTGTAGAACCAGCCTTCAGGGCAGGGACTCAGACACAAGCCTATCTCAGCCCCTTGAGATATCTCAGGGCTAAAACCTAAGGATCAATAACTTGTTGAAGAGTCTTCATATTTGTTTTTCACACGGTCATACTGAGGCCTGCTATAATGGCAGGGCAAACTGTCAGGTCCAACATGTTCATAAGGATTACTGGCCCAAAAGTAACATTATTCCTGTTGCAATAAATCAGCAAGCACTCATAACATTTGCTTCCTGGAAGGCCAGGTTTCAATTACCAACTCATGTATGGATAGAAATGCAACGTCCTGCCCAATTATTGATTTCAATTAAGCAAATAATAGAATCTTAGAGTATTAGCATATTGTTGTTTCAGACAAAATATTATTAACTCTTCCACCTGGAAAGAACACAAATCGGGACTAACCCAAAGTCATGCTAGAGAGAACAGCAACAACGAGGAATGCTGGCAATGTGAAGATGGCCATGATGGCTCTTCAGCTAGGAGGAGAGACAGATACATCACCCAAAATGCAATAAAATGGACAATAAAGATACACAAGTAAAACAGCAATATGAATGAAGGGGCTGTTTTTACAGTAACAGTATATCAAGTATCAAAATAGCCCAGTGTTCTATTACCTGATGATATCAGGTTGAGCGAGGTGATTATCTGAGGAGTTTGCTTCTTGTCTTGATTTGACCCGATCCTGGCCTTTTAAATATTTTGACTGAGGGTGGAGCAAAACCTATATGCTTCTTATTCAAACAAGCTCCCTGTTTTTCTACTGTCAGGGAAATTGCTCTTTTTACATATCACAGGTGAGCATCATCTGATGATGGGTGATTCTAAGAGCAAATTTCTTACTTCAGCATACATGGTCTAATTTGTAGTGAAGATTAAAATAAAAGGTTATTTCTCATCACGTCATTGTCTCCATGTTAACACACATTGTCAATGAAGAGTCAATTTAGACAATTACCCTTACATTTCCCTCCTTTTATCATTTCATGAAAACAAAAACATTTTCTTAATCAGGTAATAATTGATTTAAAATAACAGAACGTCGATTATAGCAATGGTCAGCGGTGGATATATGCAGTGCAGACATCCAGTAACACAGGGGAAATCGAAAAGTAGCATAGTGATGTGATACAGTTCCTGGTGTCAGCCAAGCTTCATGCCCTGTAGTCGCATACCTTTTGGGCTGTTTCTTCACTTCAGCTATAGGCCTACCATGCTGAGCCCACAGGTGTTGTTGCAGAATTTCTCGTGAACCAAGATGGTTGGCCTAATACGGCAAGGCCTACCTCGGGACTGCAGCCTGCTCTTCTGAAGCGATTGAACCCCTTGGCTTTCCTGTCTGGGCATGGAAGCTCCTGTTGGGAGCTGAGATTACTACCATGCGCTCCTTGATGCATTGGTTCTCTCAAGTTTTTAATCTCTGTGAGAACTTGCTGGTCCTGCATGTTGGTTCAGGTGGATCTTTGATCTTTGGTGCTGGTGGAGCCCTTTTGCAGTGGCTGGCGTGGACCCGACCTTCCACTTGCACGGCTGACAGCGTGGTGAGTAGAAACTGGTAACCTAGTCGAACCTAGGCTGGTGCCACCTCTTCACATACTGAATTAGTGTACTGTGCCCCAAAGAGAACTGGAACTGTGCCTAATTCTCCTGCAGAGCAGCAGAGAATACAGACGGTTACTCTAGACCAGGTGTATCCTTTTGTCTTTAACGTAAAAGCAAATCAATACTAGGAATCAATATCAACTGGTATCCTGAAAAAACCATTAGCAAGTTCAATGAAACTTGCTCATGTGAAATGTTTGACAGTGAAATGTTTGGCATTGCTTGGGACTTGGGCCAAAACAGTAGATTCTCTGGATGTTGTACAGGAAGAACCTGCATGACAGGGTCACCGTAGTGATGTTCTCGGAGAAAGGACCACTCACCACTCCAAGGTTTTTTGCACTAGGGGATGAGGTCACTGTGGTATCCCCTAGTGAGATGGAAAAATCAGATAAGGGAGAGGTTAGAACAGGGATGAAGATTACCTCCGTCTTACCTGGATTGAGCTTTAGATGGTGGTTGCCCATCCAGCTCTGGATGTCTCTCAGGCAGGCGGAGAAACGGGTAGAGACCTGTGTGTCCGATGGGGGAAAGGAGAGAAAGAGTTGGGTGTCATCAGCATAACAGTGATATGAGATGCCATGAGCAGAGATAACAGGACCAAGGGATCTGGTGTAAATAATACACCTGGTCTGGTGGGTTGTTGCCGAGTGTCACATGCTGACTAAGTCACGTTAATGTTTACATGTTTCTATGTTTCTAAGACAATGTTGACATTATTATCTGTGAATCTGTGAACCCACTTGGGCTCATTGAATACGGAAGTGCAGGACAGGTTAAATTGTTCACTCAAATTGTTATGCTGATAATATAATTTGTAGGCTAATGAAAACATTTGTATTAAATTTGAAAATAATGCCCCCAGTGTATTATCTCCAGCCAATCGCAAGATCGTGCACTCAACATTGTCTGTTGTCATTATTATAATTAATTCCAGTTCGTCTTATCCTGCACCAAATTCTGTCCCTGTATATTTCCTGTCCCCAGTTTTAGCCTCCGCTTCCCCGTGCCTTCACCTACGTGGTATCAGTTTTGTTTTTTTGTTCTGTTTTGGATTTCCTGTTTTATGATCTCTGCCTGGCTTTGGACTTCGTTTCTGTACCTTCGCCTGTGTGGACTGCCTTCCTGTTCTTGAACACATCTGACTCGTCTTTTGCATGCCCTTCGTGTACCTGTCTGCTTGGATTGTGACCATTGCCTGTTTCTGGATTGCATTTTGGATCTGCCTTTTGTTCATAAAGCCTGCCTTCTTCAAGTTATCCCTGCTCTTGGTTCCTCTGTCCCGTGCCCTGATAACAATAAAGAATGCAACTTTTTAAACAAGCATACATTTTTAAGCATTCTAATTTTTGTGCCCAAATTGCACACACATTTTCATATGAATAAACCTCTGAGAACCAAAAGGTGATCAGATGGGCAGTATTGTAGGGGCCAAGTTTGGCATAGCAGTTATCCCCATTCTGGGGCATTTTATGGCTTCACTCAGCTCCACTCGTGTACCTCAGTGGAATTTTGCAATTCCACCAGTGCATGCGCGATGGAAGAATATGTCATGATTGAAGGGACAAATAAGTATATTGGAGAATTTTAAATATAGTCAGGTATGCAATGCAATTTTGTTGGCTTTTTTGGGGGATTTGCCAATCTATACATTTTTGGAAAGGGTATTGTATGAGGAATCAGAAAACCAACGTTTCCACTTGCACAGATGTCGATATGGCAGCCTTAGTGAGGTAGAACTGACTAAAATGCAATTTAAAATACAATGTCTTTTTATTTTGTGGGATGTGTATTTACTCGATATGTAATGGTAGGCGGGTTGTGTCTCTTGACTATGTGTGTTTTTGCTACGTGTGATGTGATATGTGAATGGCGAGTCCAATGTGTGTCAATGTGCGTGTGGGCTAAGGTGTCTGTTTGTCCGTGATCCGAGAGGGAAGTCGAGAAGAGGAGAAGTTAGTAGTTCATCCTCATCGCTTTCGTGCATCATGGCTTGGGCATCATCATCGTTCTGGCACTGGCTGCTACACTGACACATGTCAGTACAGGCTAAGTTCTTTGCTCTGGAGGAACATCTGCCATAAGAAGAGCTCCAAGTGTTGGGGGAGCTTGTCATTTTCTGCCCTGTGGTTGCAGAAAAGATGCCTGTTGAGGGATTGTTTTGATGGTGATATCCTTGGGTGAGTAAGCTGCACATACAGAGGAAGTCAGTGTTGACAGCATTCCCTCTGTCACTTCTGAATCACACAAAAGCATCTGCAAATCATTGATAACATCTGCATCGGCTTTGAGGTAGACCTGCAGCCAGGTTGCTTTGCCTATATGGGAGAACCTCCCTGTGTTGTCTGCCCTAGTGAATGGATGGAATGCTGGCAAAGACTTGGCTGTTTCTGTACCTAGAGCTTGCTACAGTGGTTCAATCTGCACAGCACCAGAGACCATAGAAATGGACATGTTCCTCAGTAAGATATCATCATCATTGCTGTGATACTGGCACAGCCTGGTGCATCAGCAGTGTGTCTGCTTCTTTGTGGTTGTTGTCCTCAAAGTCCAGATCTTTGTTGCTCCTCGTGTGCCCAGAAGCAGACGTGATGATCAGCTTGGAGGATCCCCTGTACACTCTAGTGTTTTGGCAGCAAGACAATCAGTCAGATCAGCCTTTGTTTTGTCATGAGAGAGAAACCTGCTCATTGGGACGTGTTTGATGTTGGTGTCATCTCTGGCTTTACCTTGTCTTCCTATGTCTCTGGTTGCACTGTTCAGAAAATCTGAAATGTGTATGTGTCGAACACAAGGATGATTTCATCATAATCACATGTTAGTGACATCAGTCTATTATTGAAGCAGCACTCAGATCCTTGACTGTCACTACAGTGGCTGATTTTTGCTCAGCTTCTGCACAAGCACCATGCCATCCACCAGTACTATCTTCTGACTTGGCCGATCAGTAGATTTGGGGTCTGTGAATCCTGTATCTATTGCATCTTGGTGGGTAGCACTTCCGGCTTGAGGCGGCTGGTGGTCTTCATAGGGCATGTCTGCTCTTGTCAACTTCTCGAGGAGATGGATTAACTTGGACTTATCATGGCATGGCAGGATTGTTCCATCAGGAGCGAACAGTGTCAGAGTGAATTCATAGTTTCCTATGGCCTCTTTCAGGTTGATGTCTCGGTTTGACCTGGCAGGTACCATCAGATCCACAGTATTGTCTCTGAGTTCCACTGTAATCTTCTTGTTCCCAGACAGGAACATCTTGTTGTTCTCTCTTCAGAGGGGCCCAGAGGCTGACATCTCCATTGATCCGCTCTGACATGTAGTCTTCATACAACTTCTGGCAGTTCATGGTGCTCTGTGCTTCTGTGACAGACACAAAGATAATGACACTTTTGGTGACTGATATATTGCCTGCTCGTAGTTCCTCCCAGGTCTGAGGGTGATTGGTCCTCAAGTCATGCATGTCTGCGATGTATCTGGGCCAGAGTCGCTTGTACTTGATGTGGTCCATGGCAAAGTACAGCTTGCTTAGTGCTTCTCCAGCTTGCAGATTGAGTTCCAGGTCTGCAGTTGCCGCTACAAAAAACAGGATTGTTTCCACCAAATGTAAATAGCTAATTTTGTCTTCATTGTCTTCATGCTGTTCTCCTTCTCCTTATTAGTTGTCATTGTTGCATTAACCATGTCCTCTTCACATGCATCTTGGGAGTAGAGGACTGCTGGTTTCCTTCTATCATTTTGTCGAACAGACTTCAGGTGCGTCAAATAAGCGAGGATTCTTCTTTTCAGCCACTTTCTACTGAATGCAGGTACATGAGTTTCCAAGACTTCTGAACCAAGCATATTGACATATGTGGTTTCAATGTCATCCATGAGGAGGTATGCTTGGTTTGGTAAGGTTAAGGCTAAGGTTGATCAGGTAAAAGGTAAGTTAAACATTTTTATGGGATGATATTAAAATGTTTTTGAGGAATAGCTGGCATATTCAATTTTAACTTTTAAATTTTAAATTTTAATTACAAAGATATTGCAAGAAAACAACCTCAGTGGGTCATTTTGGACCCACTCATGCATGTAAGGGTTAAAGTGTAGTTACAAATAGATTTGTAACTACTACCATTGGATTCATTGACCCTGAATCCAATGGTAAGTTAAAATCAAGCAGTTAAAGCAGTTAAAATCAATGTTCTTGCTTATTTAGAATCCGAGATATTATTGTGTATTACGGTGGCCATTTTGTAAATGCCAAGATGGCTGCCAAAATAGAGAACTCACCTCACCTTGTGCCACGGGCAGTTCTAGGTTTTTTTTTTAATGGGGTGGCCAAGGGGGGTACAAGGGCTTTCTGGGGGTGGCCATGCGCACAAATAATTTTTGGGCTTATTTATGTTTTTTATTGCTTCATGTGCGAAAGTCTACCCAGCACTACTAGTCTACTAAGACTAAACATAAATGAATAGGCTATAGGCTACAGATAAGCTAATGTACAGGATGACATATAAACAATGACAGATAAATAGGCTATCGCCTCTTTTGTCATCAAGACCCTTCTCTGAGCTCACTCAGGCTTTTCAGTAGACAAAAGCTCTTAGCAAACCACCAAACAAAAATGCATTATGCAAACCCTGGGTTTCATCTTCCTATTAATTCACACAAAGGGCAATATTTTGAGGCTCTTACTTTAGTGTGCTGTGCACTAAAAGAGGCAGTGTGGCAAATATCTGGCATGGAATAAGGGCTGAGCATATGGAAAATGGAATGGAGTCTACACATACAGTACATGTCAGAGATGTTCACAAGTCATCAAATGCAAGTCCAAGTCAAGTCTGAGCTAGTGTCTAAGTCAATCTCCATAATGGTGCAGCCTAAACAACAGTATGGCTATAGAAATTCATCACCATTCCCATGCTAATTGAAGATATAGAAACTAGAAGTATAGAAGACATATTTTTTATGACATCAAGTGTGTGATAACTGAAGAAGCAGTATTAGTATTAGTATCAGGGGCACACAAAAAGATAGTGGTTATTTCATTTATTTATCCATATATCAATGAACAACCACACCTGAGCCAATGTTTTGGCAATGCCTTTCTCAAGATGGCTGGAGAAAGGCTTGCCAAAACCTCAGGTCTGGTGTGGTAGGTAATTGATATCGATAAATAAGATAAAATAAATAACCATTAGGCGGCAGGGATGGTGCAGTAAGTAGCACTGCCGCCTCACAGCAAGGAGGTCCTGGGTTCCAATCCCCATAGGCCGGGGCCTCTCTGTGTGGAGTTAATGAAATAACCATTATATTTTTTAAGCACTATATTTTTGTATGACTCATGTCATAATGTAAGCATTACAATGGGCTATAATATAAGATGATGGTCAATAACAAAATAGGGGCCGATTACATAAACACAGATTTAGCTTAATCCTGGACTAAATGCAGTTTTGTATGGATAATCTCCAATTAAATTTAGTCAAGGACTAGGCTTAATCTGCATCGGCAACTCAAGAATAATAATAATAACTTTATTTGTTGAAAAAAGTTACAAAGTGAGGAAATTTGAATGATACAATTAGTACATAGTGTCACCTAACAATCAGTCGGTGTCCTGCTTGTATATTAAAGACAATACTGGAAGGGTTTTTAAATAGTGCAACCCTTGATCCGGCTCCAGATCAAAATCACATTACATGGCCGTTTTACTGAAATTTCGAATTTCTGTAGAAATTTGACATGGTTGTGTAAATCCCACGCTAACCCAATGACGGAATTTAGAGAGGGCCAAAGGGGTTTGCATGCTTGTCCTTCTGGTGTTGCTGGAAGAATATTAGTAGGGTTAAATAGTAATGACCGCTATGCGGAGAGTCTAGATCAGCTAATGAATAAACCACGTTACAAAGACAGTAGTACCACTCTGCCTTCCGCTCTTTACTGGTCCGGGCTGACCACCATTACTCAATATATGCTCCCGGGATTAGCATTATTGCTGAATCTCAGTTCGGCGGAAAACTCAAAGGCTGAGGTTCTCGCCAACACAATACATGCACTATATTGACATGATAGTTGCGAGCCCAGGTCGGCGTGCATTTAGAGGGCTCCTTAGAGCTAACTTGAAAGGAACCAGCGTAGAAACGCCCAGGAGTTCCCTTCGCATCAAATTACAAGAGCCATGCACCACCAATCCTTTGGGCCGAACTTGGCTGCCTTTCCCAGCTTGGAAACACCACTAAAGTACCAAGCCACTGATCAGTTGGTCTTTGGTCAATATCGTCCCCCTGAGTATTCAGTCATAATTTAGGCTGAAAAAGGTACAAGATTACACAAGGTTATTAGCTTTTCAATTACAAAATACACAAATTAAGAATAGAGATAGAGTAAATAATCATACCAAGCCTGCTTTGGCTACACGCAAACACACACAAGACATGCAGTGTAGGAAGTCGATTGCGATCTTACGCTGCTACACATACATAGAATATGCCGTGTGGGGTTTGAATGCGATCTTCCCAGATTGGTCTGTCTCCCTACCTTTTATGCCAAATCATACGTTTGAAACCAGGCAGCAGTGCCATAAATCAACCTGGAGGGGTGGTCAAATCTGGAATTTAGACCCCCACCCTTGGGGGTTGTTAAGTAGGGAAAATAAGATGATTACCAAGAGAGGACATGCAGGTTTTCCCTTGAGTTACTGAAACTATGGTTTATTAAACTCCATTTGGTATGAAATGTATCTCATCCCATTCCTTGATTTTACTGGATCACATCCATACCCCATTACCCTTATGTTTTATTATGTTGCAGTTATCATGATAATGCAATGATACAAGGATCACATGGGCAATGTTTTCAAGGTTTTACTGGGTCTATTTACTATCTCAACAGCAGTTTTGAATATTTAATCCAGGTGAGCAGTCACCGGTGTAATGACAGCAGTGCCCAAATGAGGGCACAGTGGGATTATCCGGAGTCTTTCCCCTTGGAAGTGACCAGTTGTGGGGTCATGGGAGAGGGCACAAATGCCCTGAAGGATTATTTTCCCATGATTTGGTCAGGGAAACCCCTGTGACCCACATGCCCTTAAACCACCCATACAACCACCATCCATCTTCCCCTTATCCCCTTCGGCGCCAATGGCCTGAAAGTCCCCAAAGGCAGTCCAAACAGTATTGTCCTCTGTTCCTTTGTCACATACCAGAAACCCCAGCTCTCAGGTTCCTCACAAATGGCAGCCCTTCCTGAGTCCCACTTTGCCTTTGGATACCCAGTGTCGTAGGGCTGACTGTGGGTTGAAATATGTTCTGTAAGGAGCGGATCAGATGTCGGATGGTCATGGGGAAAAGGTTGCAAGATATTATATTACATTACATTATTGACAGTTGGCCGATGCTCTTATCCAGACAGTTGATTAGACTAAGCAGGAGACAATCCTCCCCTGGAGCAATGCAGGGTTAAGGGCCTTTCTCAAGGGCCCAGCGGCTGTGTGTATCTTATTGTGGCTATACCGGGATTAGAACCACCGACTTTGCGTGTCCCAGTCATTTACCTTAACCACTACGCTACAGGCCGCCCCATCATATCTATGAATGATGTAGTTGGGAGTTTTCATGATAACTGCATTACACTGTAAATATGTATTTGTACCTCTCATGGTAATATACCTTTTGGATAAACCTGATTTGGGTGAATGAAAGGAAAGGAGGCAAAACCCCAGATTGCTTGGTTTCTTCTCCCTATCTCCAAAATCCAGGCCTGAGTTCTTGACCCTAAAAATGGGTCACCCATCTGGAATTTACAGCCAAACTCCCACCAGTGAGACCTTGGTCAGGGAGCTAAAACAAATGACTTCTACAGAGATAGCTTTTGCCCAGTATTTCCTCGGCTCCTGGATGGTTATGATATCAAAGGTAGACTGTTACAAAAACTAGACCATTACACCAGTCGCACTGAACCAATCAGAATAACACCAAACATTACTATATTCTGACCTGGGATTATCATGAAACATCTTTATGCCATCTTCAGTATTCCTGTGCTCTAAACCTGTAAGGAATGTGAGTGAAGGGGGGCTCCCCAGGGGGCCCAGGAAGGCTCCTCCAGGAACCCTTCTCTAGCTCTCCCCCACAGGCATGGGTGCCAAAAGGTGTGGGCTAACAATGTATGCTCCGGGAGGGGGAAGTCAGCAAGCTGACCAACGCATGACACCAAATGTTAATTATTACTGGCTTACAGTTGCTCCCGTATCTTTTATTTTAATTCTCCACATTTTGCTCGTTGCAATCATTTTATTTGGCTCGATGAGCTTGAATTATTTAAAGTCAAAGGCCACAACATGCGGAACTGTAATTTTAGAGAGCTATGCTGCAGGAAATACAGCTCGGTTGTTCCTAAAAGGTGCGCCTCAAACAACGTTGGGTGTGTGTTGGGCAGACTCTTATTGTTCACGAGTCCTCATTGACGAGTCCGAGTCGAGGCCTAAGTCGTTTTTGGACGAATCCGAAGTCCCCATCTCTGGAGTATTTCAGGGAGGAGGGAATCCCCGTCAGCCGGGGCCTCTCTGTGTGGAGTTTGCATGTTCTCCCCGTGCTCGTGTGGGTTTCCTTCAGGTACTCCGGTTTCCTCCCACAGTCCAAAGACATGCAGGTTAGGCTGATTAGAGTCTAAATTGCCCATAGGTATGAATGCGTGCGTGAATGGTGTGTGTGCCCTGCGATGGACTGGCGACCTGTCCAGGGTGTATTCCTGCCTTTCGCCCAATGTATGCTGGGATAGGCTCCAGCCCCCCTGCGACCCTGTTCAGGATAAGTGGGTTAGGATAATGAATGAATGAATGAATGAATCATACATTACATCATATATTGTTATCATAAGACAATTAGATGTTTATGGGCCAAGAATAAAAACAAATTGTTTGACCATATTTAAGGCCATTAAAGTCACGGACTGTGTTCTGCACAACAAACAGCAAGGTGTACAGCATGGTACACCAACATAATACCAATATTTACAGGCTTGTCTCAATCTGAGTAGAAGAATAACATGAAGTGACTGGATAAGTAACACATGCATCAGAGCTGGTGAGAATGTGATTTTGGACGAAGCAAGAATGTGTATTATCATCATGATGTACCTGAGATTTATTACAATAAGTAATGCTCTGAACTGTAAAAACAGATTGACTGACAAAACAGCCAATAATGTGCGAATCAGATTGGTGCTTCTGACAGGTGTGCTTTTGATGTACATTTGGATGGCAGTGAAACGGGAAAGAAGGTGTCTTGGTATAAACGGTACCTTGGTAATGTAATAACAGACTATGTGCGGGATGGCACTGGGGTGACCAATCAGAGTTTAGGGTTGGCACTGGCCCCCCCGGCCACCCCTTGCCTTTTGCTGTCGTAAGGTAATGGATTGGTTTATTTTGTACCATATAAAACATCAGATGAGCTTTAAAAACAGCCTTCATAGTGCTGTTGATCTTGAGTCTGTTTATTGACTTTTGCATTGCATTATGGGAAATGTTGATGTATCATCTCTCTCCAGGTAGTTGAAGAGCCATCATGGCCTCCTTCACATTCCTCTATGTTGGTGTTCTCTGTTTCATGTCTTTTGGTGAGTCTTCATTCATGTTATTTCCAGGTGGAAGTTAGAGTCTAATATTGTTACAGTGTATTTCACAACAATGGGCTCATACTATAATTTTCTCTTCTTTGTTTAATTAAAATCAACAAATGGACAGATAGTTGCCATTATATGTATGAATCAGTTGCTAATTGAAAGAGAACTAGAAACCTAGCCTTCCAGGAATCAAATGTCTTCCGTGCTTGGTGATTGTAATAGGTATAATATCAGTTTATGGTCGATTGTTATTAAGAGCTGGTTGGGCCTGAGAGTTTTATCTGATAGAACAGTGGTTTGTGGGAGGACCCAGTAACACTGTGTGATAGAAACTTGAGAAGACTCTTTTGGGTTTGGTTAGGTATCTGTGCGATGTGACCAGCAGACCAAAAATGTTATATTATATGTATGTACTCCGCAGTATTTCAAGGGGCTGAGATAGGATTCTGCAGGGTCCCTGCCCTGATGGCTGGTCTCACTGGTAGCTGCTATCTGCACATTGCTGAGAAGAAGACATGGCTTGATGCTGAAGCCCACTGTAGAAATTGGGCATAAGAGCACTTGTGGATTTGTGGTTTATAGCAAATATATTTATACACTCAGTGAGCACTTTATTAGGTATTTATTAGAGTTGTCTTTTAGACTTATTGGTCTTCCACTGCTGTAGCCTACCATTTAGAGATTTGAAGCGTTTGGTGTTCTGAGATTCTCTTCTGCATGCCACTGTTGTGAGGTTACAGTCAGTTTCCTGTCAGCTTCCTGTCTGGAACTTCTCCTCTGACAACACGTTGAAAACGTGTTTTTGCCCACAGAACAACTGCTCGCACAAAAGCATGGTTTTATGCATTTAGTTTCTGCCATATGATTGGCTGATTAAATATTTGCAAGCAGGTGTCTATCTAATAAATTGCTCACTGCTTACATGGTGAACAGATAGCAGAACCAATAGAAACAGTTGGCTTAAAGCAGTCCACAGGTTTTGAGTCCACCGATTGACCAGTGGGGGTTGCTAGATCGTGATGAATATGTGCCCCTATCCAACTAAACCTTCCTACAAATCCAAAAACTCCACAGATCTTTTGCAAAAGCAAACACTGCATTCAAAACAATGTTATGTCTTCTCAAAATGAAAATTTGTCTTCAAATATATTTATTTAATTATTCAGAAATCCTGTATATATCTCAGCAAACACAATTAGATTTGTACAGCAACAGAAAAAATAAAATGAGCCTTCGGCATATACTGTAAAGGAAAATAAAATTTGGCTGCATCCTGCCTTTGTTTTCTGTCTGGCCACAGGACCTCATCGACATCACAGTCCAGTTCTCCCTGGCCAAGCAGTGGGGAAAGCATCGCCTGGCATGATGAATCCAGCCCTGAAATGCTTCAGCAGCTATATCACCACATGCCTCCTCCATTGCTTGTAGGAGGGGTATACGTTCATAGAGCCTGTGTTCATATACCTTCCAATGGCAAGCTGAAAAAAACTCCTCAATAGTGTTATGAAATGGAGAATATGGTGGTAGATGAAGAACGGAAAAAACGTGGGTGCTCGAAGAACCAGTTGCGGACCAGAGCAGCCAGGTGGAAACATACGTATTCCCAGATGAGAATGTACCTGGGCTACTCTTGGCCATTCATCTGCTCGGCTGGATATTGTGTCCAGGAAAGTGATGAGATGGGCACTATTGTAGGGGCCAAGGGTTCATTGGTGATGGAAGACACCTTGGTGAGCGCACATGGTGATGTTGCCCCTTCGCCAGACAGGAACCTCAACAATGGCATACTGGCCGATTGACGTTCCTCTCTCTGCAAAGTTGGCATCCATTATTCTCCAACACAGGAGAGCTCACCTTCGGCCCTTTCATTGTTAAAGCTATTGCTAACTGAAAAGCAACAGGTGTTTTTAATACATTATTTTTTGCAAAACACTACACACAATTCTCTACATTATCAATCTTCATTGATAAAATCTCTTGTGTTCACATGGAAAACACTACCATTCAGAATGCTAAACTCAAACCACCAATCACACCATTTACTCCTCATATGGGCAAACACCTGTTAATTTTTGGTTAGCAATCATAGCCTTAGCAATGAACGGGCCAAAGGTGAGCTCCCCTGTGTTGGAGAACAATGGATGCCGACTTTGCAGAGAGAGGTAGAGAGAGAGCAGCAACGGGGAAGAACGTCATCAGCCAGAGTGTCATTGGTGATGTTCCTGGCCAGTGAGGGGGGAACATCACCTTGTTTGCAGATATAAATCACCAAGACCTCCTCCATCACCATTCAACCCTTGGCCCCTACAATAGTGGGCCAATCTCATTTCTTTCCTGGACACACTACACAATATCTTCACTCCAGCCGAGTTGATGGATGGCCCAGGGCAGCCCAGGTACGTTGTCATCTGGGCCAGTGTAAGTTTCCTCCTGCTCTGGTCCACAACTGGTTCATCGAGCACCCACATTTCTCCATTCTTTATCTACCACCATATTCTTCATTTCTCAACCCTATTCATTAGTTTTTTTCAGCTTGTCATTGGAAGATTTTTGAATTCATATAATATTCAAAGTAGCTGCACAGCAGCTCAAAAACATGCACATCCAATAACATCCAAGAGGGCCTGAATGTAACTTTGATTACATACTTTGATGCTCTATTTCAAATTCTCCAATATACTCCTTTGTCCCTTCACTCATGACATATTCTTGTAAAATTGTAAAATTCCACTGATGTACAAGAGTGGAGCCGAGTGAAATCATACAAAGCCCCAGAATGGGGACAGCAGCTGAAAAACTGCATGGGACAGTCACCACTATGCCAACCTTGGTTCCTAATCACCTTTTGGTTCTCAGAGGTAAGGTTCATTCATATGATATATTATTTATTTTTAGTTTATTTTTTTCTTTTCACATGTGTGTGCAATTTGGACACAAAAATAAGAATGCTTAAAAATGTATGCATGTTAAAAAGTTGCATTCTTTATTGTTGTCAGGTCGCGGGACAGAGGAACCAAGAGCAGGGGTGATGTGAAGAAGGCAGGCTTTATTAACAAAAGGCAGATCCAAAATGCAATCCAGAAACAGGCAATGGTCACAATCCAAGCAGACACAAGTTGTAAGATAACAGGCAAGAACAGGAAGGCAATCCACACAGACCAAGGGACAAAAACAAGTCCAAAATCAGGCAGAGATCATAAAATAGGAAATCCAAAACAGAACCAAAAACAGAACAGATACCACACAGGTGAAGGAATGTGGAAGCGGACGCTTGAACCGTGGACAGGAAATATACAGGGAAAGAATCTGGTGCAGGATAACACAAACTAGCACTGAACAAACAAAACCGACAGGTATATATACAACAGATAACAAGGGGAAACAAGAACCAGGTGTGTGAACTGGGGAACAGTTATGAGGAACAGGTGAAATGAATGACAAGAGACCGAAAGGAAGTACAAATAAGTAGTGGAAGGCAGAGATACAGGTGAAACAAATGAATGATAATGAATGAGAAGACAGACACACTACGGAAAGCACAGGGGGTAACACAGGGCGAAATCCTGGGTGACTTTGAACAGAACACACAATGGGGCTTCAGATGGGCACGGGGCTTCAGACGACTGATGCCTCAGACGGATACAGGGCTTGAAGCAACTGTGAAGCTTCAGATGGACGCAGGGCTTAAGGTGACTGTGAAGCTCAAGCTTCAGACGCTCATGGGGCTTTAGGGGAGCACACTGTGACTGTGAGATTTCAGGCGAACATGGAGGTCCCTTATTCTGGACCTGGAGGGACCCAGAGTCAAAGATGGAGCAAGGGCCAAGACAGAGGAACCAAGAGCAGACTCAGGGATAATGTGAAGAAGGCAGGCTTTATTAACAAAAGGCAGATCCGAAACAAAATGCAGAAACAGGCCTCAACTGCCATTTTCTGAATTTTACAGGAGAGCCAAAACAAATGTTTGAATGAGTCAAGGATTTTGGTCTCTAGGGTTTAACCCTTTATTTCACTGTAGCTAAGGATAGCACATAATATATCTTGCCACTAGATAGTTCTCATCAAGAGCTTTCACGTCACTGTACCAAGGAGAACTGGTACAGATGGATGTGACCCAAGGAAGGCAACCCCCAATTTTTCAACCCATCTCCCCAGACCCAAACCTCCTGTTTTGCCTGAGCAAATGGGTTGTGTATGGACCTGTATGTCACCAGTCCAAAAGAGACATCTCAAAACCACAAAAAAAGGACATTTACTACCATCATGATTTATAGTGAAATAAAGAGACCTCAACAAAATAAGACAATTTCTCCTGCCAGCAGAGGGCTGCCAATTCCCCCCAAAATAGTTTCCCCAGAATAACAAAAACTCCTATGCAAAAGTCCTATGCAAGAGCAAACCTCTTCTGATGTGTTCCAATAGCACCTGCACTAAAGGTTGAAACCATACCCCTGTTTTGTAATGTAAATCCCATACTAAATGAGTTGATGCAAAAAAACCTGGCATACATGTTATTTGCCATGGATTTAGGATCACTTAAATAGCTTCAATGAAACATGCTGGAGGGCAGAGTGAGGACCTGATGCAAAAGCCCAGCCAGCTACTAACAAGCATTTTTTGATAGCAAGTTTACATTTCAGAACTCTTCACACAGTTAGAACTACAGCAATCTAAGCGGACCAAACTGTGATTAAATTGTTCATTGCTTTGGCACAAAATGCATTCAATGGGTTTTCACAAATCTTGAATTCATTTCACTGTCAGATTAAACCACCAAAAACAAATAACAGTATATTTCTACAGCCCAATTTGAAGAAGTTTGCACACACTATTTCAATGCTGATACTAGGCAGCAACCCAGACTGTGTCATTGCAGCATATGAGCTATGCCTATCTTGGGTTGCATACAGTGCATCCGGAAAGTATTCACAGCGCTTCACTTTTCCCACATTTTGTTATGTTACAGCCTTATTCCAAAATGGAATAAATTCATTTTTTCCCCTCAGAATTCTACACACAACACCCCATAATGACAACATGAAAGAAGTTATTTTGAAATTTTTGCTAATTTATTAAAAATAAAAAACTAAGAAATCACATATACATAAGTATTCACAGCCTTTGCTCAATACTTTGTTGATGCACCTTTGGCAGCAATTACAGCCTCAAGTCTTTTTGAATATGATGCCACAAGCTTGGCACACCAGTTTCGCCCATTCCTCTTTGCAGCACCTCTCAAGCTCCATCAGCTTTGCTGCACAGCCATTTTCAGATCTCTCCAGAGCAAAGTTATTGCAAAGTTATTGCAAAATAACTTCTTTCATATTGTCATTATGGGGTGTTGTGTGTAGAATTTTGAAAATGAATTTATTCCATTTTGGAATAAGGCTGGAACATAACAAAATGTTGGAAAAGTGAAGCGCTGTGAATACTTTCCGGATGCACTGTATGTATTTGTGCCTCTCATGGTAATATACCTTTTGGATAAACGTGATTTGGGTGAATGAAAGGAAAGGAGACAAAACCCCAGATGCTTGGTTTCTTCTCCTTATCTCCAAAATCTTGGCCTTAGTTCTTGACCCTAAAAACGTCAGGGAACTAAAACAAATTACTTCTACAGAGACTGCTTTTGCCCAGTTTCCCCTTGGCTCCTGTATGGTTATGATATCAAAGGTAGACTGTTACAAAAACTCGACCATTACACCAGTCGCACTGAACCAATCAGAATAATACCAAACATTACTATTTTCTGACCTGGGATTATCATGAAACATCTTTATGCCATCTCCAGTATTCCTGTGCTCAAAACCTGTAAGGAATGTGAGAGAAGGGGGGCTCCCCAGGGGGCCCAGGAAGACTCCTCCAGAAAGCCCACTCCCACAGGCATGGGTGCCAACAGGTGGGGGCTAAAGATGTATGCTCCTGGGGTTAAATTACTTTACAGCCACATATTGCCACCGCACCAGAGGAAGCCAGCAAGCTGACCAGCGCACTGTGACAATGCCAGATTTTAATAATTTCCGCCTTACATCTCCGTCTCTATAATCATTGTGTAATCTGAATGCTCTTAATATACAGTGAAAACACCAAGACAAGTATTGAATGTTTGGACAATGTTTTATGCACCTGTACCTGTAAAGTACCATGGATACAAGCCCAAGCCATGACATTTCCTCCATCCCTTCTTTCTCTGGACTGTGGCCTTTCCATAACTTTAGTTGAGATTAATCTCATCAGCCCATAAAACTTTGTTCCAGAACTTTTGTGGCTACTTCTTTGCAAATTGTAATCCCACCTGGAGATGAGTGGTCTGCACCTCTATATTGCTGCTCTCTCGTCAAATGGTTGATTGAGATACCTTCACCCCTACCCTGTGGAGATTGTTTGTGATGTCACTGATTGATGTTTTGGATTTTTTCTTCACAGGTCCCCCACATTTTTCTATCATCGTCTGTTGCTCAGTACACCAGTTTTTTGGACAAGCTATCCTCAATGCTTGTGCAATGGATTTTTACTCTTTTCTAAGCTTCAAAGTGACTTGCTTTTCTGCCAAAGACAGCTCTCTGGTCTTCATGTTGGATTATCTTTTCTCACAGAAATGTAGTCTTCACAGGCAGAACCATAACTAAAACCAAGAGTAGACATTCAGAACTATTTATTGTTTAACCAATCAACAGGACAGAACTGGGCAACAACAAACATCTGTCAGTAATTGAATCACATAACTAACAGATTAACTCTACCTCTACTTCAATACTGCTCTATAACTCCACCTCCCTGTTCTATCCCTAAATTGCTTGCCTCTGCAAAATGTTTGCACCTGCTCTCCCCTATCACTACGTTCCTTAATTCTGTGCAATTGTCTACTCCTTGGCGGCACGGATGGTGCAGTGGGCAGCACTGCCGCCTCACAGCAAGGAGGTCCTGGGATCGAATACCGGTCGGCCGGGGCCTCTCTGTGTGGAGTTTGCATGTTCTCCCCATGTTCGCTTGGGTTTCCTCCGGGTACTCCGGTTTCCTCCCACAGTCCAAATGCAGGTTAGGCTGATTGGAGAGTCTGAATTGCACATGGTTTTGAGTGTGTGAGTGAATGGTGTGTGTGCCCTGCGATGGACTGGCGACCTGTCTAGGGTGTATTCCTGCCTTTCGCCCAGTGTATGCTGGGATAGGCTCCAGCACCCCAGCGACCCTGTTCAGGATAAGTGGGTTAAGATAATGGATGGATGGATGGATGGCTACTCTTTAGTCCGGAGGCGTTTGTATTACATGTGTGACTTTGTGAATCAAGTCTGCCATGATGTTATATTTAGCCGTGTTCCGTGGTAAATTACTTTCCTTGTTCGTGATGATCCCATTGGACCATCTATCCAATAGATCCCATCTGCTATATCGCCCATTAAATGGACAGATGCCATTTTTATGAATGAGTATTCCAACATACCTCGCCATATTTGGGGTGTCAATTATGATAATGAAGAGTATGTAAATGATAGTGTGCTCATTTACATATAAATGGATTGCTTTGGTTTGATACAGAGATGTATTAACGGAGATGTGCATCATACCCACAGTGACATATTGAGGGTTTGGAACGAGAGGGGTGTTTGGCAAACTTTACAGGAGAGCCTAGATACATTTTCAATAACTGTATTTACTAACTTTTAACCATAACATTGTAATCATATGCATACATAAAACAATTGGTACTAGCGGAACAATATTTTTTACAAGAAAATTAAATATCCAAAAAATTTTAATTATGGCAAAAAATTCCCTATCCTAGTCTTTAAATGAGGGGCGTATGTGACAAAAAATACAGAAACTAATCTAGTTTTAATTGCCAATATATAATAAATATATGATTAGGATATAATAAAATATAACACAACACTCCACGGTGTCATTTTTAATCTAAAAAAGGTTTTATTGTCAAAATTCATAAATAATAATATTATTATTATTATTATTAGTATTATTATTATTATTCATTCATTGGTTACTCTTGCAGAAATCATTTAAAATATTCTTTTGTTAATCAATACAATGCTTTTTTCATGAACTCACTTATTCCCCTTCAACAGTTTGTTACTAGCGCCCCATGTTTTCAGTTTGGCAGATCAGACCAACACAATGGGATTAGCTATGGTAAAGGGCAATGTCACTAAATGCCACTTACACCTCTCCGTTCCAAGCCAAACAATGATGGGTCAGTGATGTTTGGGGATATTTTCCATCCTGAGGTCTACGAAGTATCTGGCCATTTTGGATGACAATCTGGTTTCCTCTACCAGAAGGTTGAGACTTAGCTGTGGGTGGACTTTCCAACAAGACAATGACCCAAAGCAAACCTCAAAATCCATTCAGAAATGGTTCAGAGACAACTATCTATGTTCTGTAGTGGCTACCTCAGGATAAATTTAGAGAAATGTATGATAGGAATCCAAAATGTGTCTAGCATGAGCCCCATTGGTCTTCACCTGCTGAGATTCAGAAGAAATGGTATTTTCCTTTTTATTTTTTACATAATACAACCATCTTGGATGACAAAGACCTGTTGCAGTGAAAATATTTTCAAAATATGTAATTTATTTAATTTTAATTGAATGTCCTTATGTTCAGAGAAACTGTATAGAGCTCTAGGAAGCCAAAATATTATGTCCTCGGTTGAGGACGCAGGGTCTCAGGAGCTTAAAAGAAGTGAAATAAAAAAGCAAAAAATTAACAAAATGAAAATAATAACGTGAAACATGCATGCATTTCAGGCACTTTGTGCAAACATCTCAAGCAGGCTGTGCAAATTTGAATGCAAGTTGGAATGAAATATAATGCATAAAGCATTAGTATTTTAGATGCATACAGTCTTTGAAGACCTGCTAGCTTTACAATGGGCATTTTTAACAAGGGCCACCTGTGATTTAAAGTAAGATGCACTTAAAGTGAGTGCAACCTTCCATGTTCATTGTTATTTCTCCAGTGGTCATACGTAATGGCAGATTTAATTGTAGCATCTATTCACAAGTACAAACACAATAATATTTGTAGCATGGTGGCACTGTGGAACTGCTGCCTCAGGCAGGAAGGTCCTGCATTTGAATCCTGGCCCGGGCCTTTCTGTGTTTCCATGTTTCCATGTTCTCCCTGTGCCTGCATTAGTTTCCTCGGGCACTCTAGTCACCTCCCAAAATACAAAGGCATGCAGATTAGGATACTTGGGGGGGGCATTCACGGGACATTATGGCACAAGTCTGAGATGCATGCTCAGTTAACCTGCCCTGTATAAATGAATATCTTGCAGTTATTCCTTTACTTTCTCAAGCAGCACAAACTCTTCACTCCAAGTCATGATGATGTAGGACCACTATTTCTTTGAATTCAGATTCCATGACCACAGGAAATATTTCCAACCAAAAATTAGATTATTTTTTTAAACGTTTATACACAGACACAAGCTTTGAAGGCTTTAACTCACTATTCAATGTATGTTTGTACTTGAAGTGCATTTTCTTGCTTTTGACCACAACTACACAAATGCCCTGACACCAGACATTGTCAAATTCTTTTTCATATTTTCCACATATTTTCATATTTTGGCTGTCAAAATTGCAGTACTCTCAGTTTCTCAATGTATTGCATCATTTACCAAACACATGTTTGTTGTCTCTCCCCTACTTCCTTGATCAGCTTCACTGTGTGAGTCTTGGAGGAAACTTGGCCTCAGAGCATAGTCAAGATGATCATCAGTTTCTGAAGAAGCTCAATGAAAATGATAAGCCATTCTGGATCGGATTGGCAGACGTGCACAAGGTACACTTGGAAGGGCATCTGCACAATTTGTACAATCCCCACTGTTTAGAGTATGTTTTCTTTCAATGTTCATCTGTGTTTGTGTATGCTGTTTAATGTGATGCATAAATCCACTGATACTTTATATGTAAATTATTTTCTGAGACAAATGGAGACTGTGTTAAGTGTTGAGTCTCGTTACTTTTTTTGTGGTGCAATTTTCTATGGTAAGAGGATATACCGTTTGAAAATGTTACAACTCACGGTTCGATCGGTGGAACCTATTTTTAGATGCCATTGCTTTAGCGACGACAGTACCTTATTTTGTAACATGTGGTTGGCAAAACAAGTGTGACCTCGCCTTCTCTGCACTTGGAAATTCACATACTTCAAGAAATATGGTAATGTCACTGTCCCTCACAGCAAGGGTCCAGCGAACCATATGCAAAATAGTTTAAAATTATAAAAACATTGCTAGAATGTCCATTGTTTACTTATTTCTCTGGAGGAAAAGTACTTTTACATTGGAATTCCATTACCTACATTTTGTATAGGCGCTCAAGAACACTGAGAGCTCACGCACAAGCTTCTCTGTCCTGTAACCATAATGCAATTGCTATGTACAGACATTCTCCCTATCCGTGCATAATCAACTACAGTGTAATTTCTGTCCAGCAAAGAACGGACTACGTGCATGTTTTTGAAGTGACGACTGAAAAGTATTTCAAAGACATTCCAACATTTTATCGTTTGTTAGGCTTGCATGAAACAACACAGCTTTTTTTTCACCTGAGTAACAAAGCCGTAGCATTTTCAATCCACACGCAGAGACTGTTGCCCTTTGGCAAAATAACATTGATCACAAGCCCATAAATAGATTAACGGACCGGAGACCATCATCCTCGAACTCTAAGGATAGCCACAATTGGAATAAGGAGCCAGCCTGCTTTTTAATAATAAATAGCACGGGAAATTTTGGAAGGTGTTTGACTTTTTGTTTGGTTTGGGTATTTGACAGAAACTACAGTCAATAGGCCTCAATGAATATATTAGTATACAAGATGGTATTATTGACATTATTGTACTGAGTTTTGATGATCGTCTCCTGTTGCAATAGAGTGCAAGGAGAGGGAGGTTGAGACAGAGAGGTAGGGGGACAGGCAGGAAGACGTGCAATCCCTTTTTTCAGGATAAAAAGTGTTGTACAGTTTAGAAAGCAAAATGCAGTATCCAAATGTCCTAAAAACATTGACAAACTGCATAGAAACAGCCAAGAAAAAACAATGGCTGTGGCTTCATTATGTTTCTATCCGCATCCACAATAATCTGTATCCATTCAAAACCTTTCAGAAAACCTTTTCATTGAGAATAAGAGCTTCCTCTTTCATTGTGTTTGGACTTCTGTAACTTTGCTTTTGTAATATTTTGAGTAATTCTAGGGATGTCATTTTCAAGCTTGTGTCAAGAAAAGGGGCAATACCTAAAGGGCTAATGTGTCTTCATGTGTCTCTGCCTTGTTCAGGAGGGCACATGGCTATGGTCCGATGGTACAAGTGCAAGTTCTGAAGGGGACTTTTTTAAGTGGAATCCTGGAGAGCCCAACAATGCGGGCCAAGAGAACTGCGTGCACTCAAACTATGGGGGTAAGCATTCTCTCTGTCTCCCTACCACTGCAGGAGACATATGATGGAAATACGCTGATTCCTCTCTCCATTTTTTTTACCCATAGGCCAAGCAGACTGGAACAACATTGAATGTGATTCAAGGTTTCAGTCCGTCTGTGCCATGCGATTGAATGAGTGATGTGGCCCTCTATACCAAGGTGAAGTAGCTCATGCTGATGGTGCTGTGAGTGTGTATGTGTGTGTGCGTATTTGTAGATGTGTATTCAGAAATGAACTTAATCAGAGTAAAACAGATCAATCAAAAGCTCAAGCGTACACTCAGTGGTATTTCATTCAGTATTTGGTATTCAGTATTTATTAGACTTATTACATCTTCTGATGCTGTAGCCCATCCACTTAGAGGTTTGACGTGTTGTGTGCTCTGAGATGCTCTTCTGCATACTCTTGTGATGTGTGGTTATTTGCCTTACCGCCACCTTCCTGTCAGCTTCGACCAATCTGCCGTTTCTCCTCTGACCTCTCTCATTAACAATGCTTTTCTGCCCACAGAGCTGCTGCTCACTGGTTGTTTTTTACCATTCTCTGCTACTCAACTCCTCATCCTGCAGGCCATGGTGTCTGGAGGCATTTGCTACAACCATGCACTACACCACCTGATTTCAGTCATTATTTTACTTCCTTGGTTCAGATAATAAGCTAATTACTGAAATCAGGTGGTGTAGCGCACGGTCGGAGCAAATACCTGACCCGCAAAACGAGGGGATGAATAGTGCTGGGCGTGAAAATCTTGGAAGATCTGCAGTTTTTGAGATACTCAAACCACCCTGTCTGGCACCAATTGTCCCACTGTCAAAGTCACTTAGATCACATTTCTTCCCCATTCTGACAAATGGTCTGAAAAACAGCTGAACCTCTTGACCACGCCTGCATGCTCTTATCCAGTTAGTTGCTGCCATATGATCTGATGAAATATTTGCATTTCTGGTGTACAGTTCTACCTAATAAAGTGATCACTGCCACAAATCATGCCATAGTCATTATTATTTTCCTTTAAATGTTCAATTTTCACTTAGTCTGCATCCTTCACTGATGGTCTGGCTCAGGTACGATGCTTTAATTAATCAAGTGGCTGTGTTGAGCATTTGCAACTGTGTCCTCCAGCATGTTTCATTAAAGCTATTAAAGTGATCCTAAATAAGTTTATCTGGTTATTGTTTCAGCATTTAGTCTCAGTCATTTCCATTGCAAAACAGGGATGGGTTTCCCAAAAGCTTTTTCTTCCTTTTTTTTGCTCTTACCACATCTATTAAATACTCAAGAACATCATTATTTAGAATCATATGAGTGAAGTTACAATTACCGGAGTAACGTTGCCAATACCAGACAATTTTTAGCAGCTAATAGCACAAAGCACTCCTCCAATTAGTGAAAATAAACAAGTGGCCTGAAACTACTAAAGAAATGTTTATCATTTTGCACAACCACAGCTACCTAGGCTTCAATTCCAACTTCAGGTGGTTATTGGAGGAGACTAGCACCTTCATTCAGCTAAACACGTGTACTGATATTTTAGCTAACAATCCAAAACATTAACTTTACAGACTACAGCTTCCCAAAATGTTCCAAGAAGTATTAACCACCACCAGAAGTAGGCCTATTTGTCTTGGGACGCACTTGATGGAAAATATAGCTAATTATTATTTTTGAATTCAGGGGCTCGGTACGAAGCAATATAGGATGACCTTGGCTCATGTGATAAGAGCAGTCGTCTGGCAATCGGATGGTGGCCGGTTTGATTCCCGCCCAGGGTGTGTTGAAGTGTTCCTGAGCGAGACACCTAACCCCTAAATGCTCCTGATGAGCTGGTTGGTATCATGCATGGCAGCCAATCGCCGTTGGTGTGTGAGTGTGTGTATGAATGGCTGAATGAAAAGCATCATATTATGACCCTAATTGGTCATTTTGCTTCAGCAAACATATTTCGTTTTATGACTTTGATTATTTTAAGAACCGTGATCTTTATTTTATTTTTATATAATTTTGACAAATGTTATTAGATATTTAGATTCAATCCAATAAGTTAGTTATGCAGTTAAATGCATGGTTAATACACAGGTTAATACAGTTTACAGGTTACAGGTTAATGCATGGGAAGTCATGAAATAAATTATCATTTAAACTTTCATTGTACTGGCATTATTAAAAAGCAAGTAAATCAGTCTTATTATACATGTAATTTATCTGCAAATACCTGCCAATTCCTCCTTCATTTTGGCTAGTCAGGCTATGTTCATTTGGCGAGTAAAAGACAATGTGGGTTACATAATGAGAGTTTGAAATGTATATATGGTAAATGGTTGGCTTAGACTCATATGCCATGTTAGAGCTCCACCCTGTGGAGAAAAAAAGTAATTGTAGAATAGAACAGGCCTATAGCTAAAGAAAAAGTTAGCTGCACACCAGATGTGTTCAAGCAAGCTGCAACGAAAGATGATTCAATATTACAGATAAGTACAAAACAGAAACGAATATAACTGAAATATACAGTATAACTAGCTATTTTACCGGTTGATAACAGAAATAACGTAGAAAGAATATATTTGTGATAACTTTTAAAAAATCTACCCACGGAAAGTAGCTAACCAGCTAAGTAGCTACAAGTAGTCACTGCAGTGAATCTGAAGAGTAAACTAACTTACAATTTTTCTGGTTGGAATAATGCAAGTTTTAATGGTGATTTTATTTATTAAGTTCCACTAGTTCATTGTGTGGATTCAACGACCACGTTTTACCAAGGAAAACAAGATGGCGAGACTCCCAGGCTAAAAAAGCCTACTCTGGATCCCTCCATCATCCAGAACTACCGCCCGGTATCTCTTCTTCCTTTTCTTTCTAAAACCATAGAACGAGCCACTTCTAGTCAACTTTCTTCTTTCTTTTCCAACAACAACCTGCTTGACCCCAATCAGTCTGGCTTCAGATCAGGCCACTCGACAGAGACCGCGCTCCTCTCCGTCAGTGAATCACTCCATGCCGCACGAGGCTCCCTCTCCTCTGTCCTCATTCTTCTAGATCTCTCTGCTGCCTTCGACACTGTGGATCACTCCATCCTCCTGTCTGCCCTGTCAGCAACGGGCATCTGTGGCACAGCCCTTGACTGGATTGAGTCCTACCCCTCTGGTCACTCCTTCCAGGTTGCCTGGGCTGGTACGGTATCGACACCTCGGCCCCTTGCCACAGGAGTTCCCCAGGGCTCAGTCCTAGGCCCCCTTTTTTCTCTTTACACTCGTTCCCTTGGCCCTGTGATCACTGCACATGGGCTATCCTACCACTGCTATGCGGACGATACCCAACTCTTCATCTCGTTCCCACCATCTGATACACAGGTTTCAGCCCGCATCTCTGCTTGCCTTAGTGACATCCAGAGCTGGATAGACAACCACCATCTAAAGCTAAACCCAGGCAAGACTGAAATTATATTCATCCCTGCTAATACTGTCGAGGACCCGGCCCTAGGCCCCCCTGATGAGAGATTGACGGGGGATGGGTTTGGAAGGAATGCATTGTTAACCCCTCGCACACGCCATCGAGGTGGTAGTAAGAACGCCCGTAAGAAGAAAAATATGTGGTTCACAGATAATGAGCAGCCATACTTGTCAGTAGAGGAGTCTGAAGTCGGGGGACTTAGATTTAGGGTTTTAAGGAGCAAGGTTAAAGTTCTGACTGAGAATACCCCAACCCTCCAGGGGAGGGGCACAATGCCTGGCTAAAGAAAAAAAATAAGGAAAATGGAAAGGATGTCAATACCGAAAGAATATTAAGAGGCTTTAAGGGCCTTCCTGATTATAGCACAAATAATTTATCGGATAGATTCAAAGGACTGACTGTAGAAGAAGTCGGGGGATGATTTACACTCAGCTATTGGCTGGATGTCCTTTGTAGATCCCTTAAGGCGCCACAAAAAGGGGCGCCTGAAGAGGGTATTGAGATGGTGGCAGGCATTAACTTCTGGCTTGCATGAGATCAAGGTGTGGAGGAAGTCAAGGAGAGACTATGAAATTGAAACAGACACCAGTGATGAATAGGTTCATTAAAAATTACATAAGAGCTAGTGTTTTTCCACTCGTATATTAAGATGGTGGAAATTCCCAAACCGGAGGGGCACATGAAATAAAATATTGGGGAAATTTCTTTTGAGATATGAGAAAATGACAATTGGAAAAACAGAAATAATGAATATGGTCACTAAAAAACAAGTTACATAAGAGATAAATGTCTTCCCGCTTGAAATATTGGGGACATTTCTAATCAAAAAAGGTACACTTTTGTATGCAAAAAAGATATATAAGGAATAAGCTTTTAGACCTTAGGATGGGATCTTAGAATTTTGCTTCAGAAGATATCTAAAGGCTGTTGAAGAGAGAGCAACGCAGGACAGCTGTAGTCAAGCTGGAGTGGCGCGCTCCCTCTGCGCGCCACTCCAGGATATGGATATGGAGAGAGGAGTGACGTACGCGGTGCGGACTCAGCCCAAGAGTTGTGGCAGCGGGACTGATGTCGAAGAGGTGTTCATGCGCATCCCTCATCAAACCAACAGACGGGAAGCGGGGTTCCTCCACGCTACAGAACACCTTCCTGCTGGACCCACGCAAGAACCTGAAGCCTCCCCCCCTAACCTCAGTGTCAGTGAGGAGAGGCATATGCTGCGGCAGCACTGCAAAACCCCCGACGTGTTCGAAGACATACCAGTGCACATCCCATACAACAGGCAGGAGAAGTAGGAAGTGCAAAGTCACGTCTTTCGAAAGTCTGGGTCCTGATCCTGCCCCAGATTCCCAAACCAATGCAGCTGTTCAAAGAGCTCATCAACAGCAAGGAGGAGGGATCAAATCCCGCAGAAAACGAGATGGCTATATTTAGGACATGGGTGGTAATTATAATCTATATTACTTGTAAAAGTAGGAAAAGTAGTACATAGAAGTAATACATTTTAAGTTTCCTATCATTTTTATGTCTTTTATTTCTCATTAAGATACTATATACGATATAAATAAGTAGTAGACTTTAGGGGTGTTCGTACCCATTGTATTAATGGAAGTTCAGTAGCTTTTATCTCCGTGAAGGGGGAGCCATAAGATAAGGTAAAGGCCAAAGAGGAGGATGGATATTTGAGGGGTGTACCTTGATTTTTAAACATCATAGGTGGAAAGGTAAATTAGAAAGAGCTAAAGGGGTATATGTAACTTGCATGTGATTAGCAAACTGCAAAAGATGATATGTACACTGTAATCTGTATAACTCTATTCTTTTGATTGATTATAATAAAGTATATCTTACTGTAATCATAAGTGATAAAGATTCTTTAGAGGAATACATTGAATACAGGACATCGAATACCAGATTTGCATCACACCCTTCACTTCGAGACTGGGCTGGAAGTTCAGTAGAACTTACCAGGGCTCCAGGACGTTCCCGAGACACCTCCTCGTGGGGTACTGCTCGTGGGAACGTGAGGTCTGAGCTCGGCAAGGGGTCCGCGGCTCACGACAATACCTCTCCCCATCTGGATCTCTCCATTTCCCTCGGAGATACCACACTTACGCCATCACCCAGTGCAAGGAACCTCGGTGTGGTGATGGAAAGCAGACTGTCCCTCTCCGAGAACATTGCAGCGGTGACCCGGTCATGCAGGTTCTTCCTATACAACATACGGAGAATCCGCCCCTTTCTTACCCCCTACTCAACCGAGCTCCTGGTCCAAACAATGGTTCTGTCCCGCCTGGACTACTGCAATTCCCTCTTGGCTGGCCTCCCAGCGTCTGCCATCAGACCCCTCCAACTTATCCAGAATGCAGCAGCTCATCTGGTCTTCAACCATCCCAAATACTCACACGTCACCCCCCTGCTTACTGCCTATCATGATTTTGCAAATTCAAAACATTGGTGCTTGCCTTCCAAGCAGTTAAGGGGTCTTCCCCAGCTTACCTACAAAAAATCATTAGACCCTACACCCCTGCCAGACCTCTTTGTTCAGCCTCCACAGGCCGCTTGGCACCTCCCCCTCTCCGAACCTCCACCTCACGCTCACGACTACTGTCTGTTCTGGCTCCACGGTGGTGGAACGAACTCCCCGTTGAGGTCAAAACTGTACCTCCCCACCTTCAAGCGCAAACTGAAGACGCACCTCTTCAAGCAGCACCTCTCCCCGACCCTCTCTACCTCCCTGTGAACCTTAATTGTTGTCTTAGTGATATACTTTGTGTATCGGTATTTTTAGTTGGCTAGGTAAGCAGTGTTTGGATAGTTAAGTTTGGTCACTTTTGCTTTGTTTGTTTGTTTATTTGTTCGTTAAAAAAAAAAAAAAAAGGCCCTGGTCCTCATCTTTGTTGTACAGGTAGCAGTTGAAATTGCACTTCCCTCTAGGGTCTTTCAGCGCACTTATCCCTGGTTATGGGTATGCACTTTGTTGTACGTCGCTCTGGATAAGAGCGTCTGCCAAATGCCATTAATGTAATGTAATGTGATGAGAAGAACATTCAGCAATGCATGTGCAATGAGATTAACGGATCTTCACACTGGAAATCTAGTATACTTGAACTGAGTTATTGAAAGGAACTGAGAAATTGAGAGACCTTTCAGACTAGCCTACATTTGAACTTATGTTAGACTGGTGCAACAGGCTGCAGGGGTCTGTTCTTGAAACAAGGTTTAGCAAGTTATCCTACGAAATTGAAATTTTGGAAAATCCTGAATTCATGGTTCCAAATATGAGGATCAGCGAAAGAGCTCCGTGAAGTTGGCAAATGTTACTGGCCACAATTGGAGACTTCCGGTTCGCATTTATCAAAATAAAAGTTCGGTAAATAAAATTATTTATGAACTGTAATTTAGTCAATTTTCATTGTTAAATTAATACCATTGGATGTAATTGTTATGTATTTGCAGAGAATATTAAATTGTGCACTCATTTCTATAAAAACTGCTCATAACTCAAAAACTATAAATTGTTACCAAATAAAAGGGGGTATACATTTGTTAGCTGGACCCATATCTTTCATATTCTACAGTCCTTTCTGTGAAATCATGTTCCCAGCAGTTGTTGTTGTGTTTCCAGTGTGGGGTGGCCATACGTTGCTATTGACTGTCAGTTGCTACCCAACTCATTTGCATAGCCCATAACTCAAAAACTATAAATTGTTACCAAATGAAAGGGGGTATACATTTGTTAGCTGGACCCATATCTTTAATATCCTACCGTCCTTTCTGTGAAATCATGTTCCGAGCAATTGTTGCTGTGTTTCCAGTGTAGGGTGGTCATACGTTGCTATTCAGCAATTCAGCTATTCAGCTATTCAGTCAGTTACCACTCAGCTCATTTGATAGCTCATAACTCAAAAACTGTAAATTGTTACCAAATGAAAGGGGGTTTACATTTGTTAGCTGGACCCATATCTTTAATATTCTACAGTCCTTTCTGTGAAATCATGTTCCGAGCAATTGTTGCTGTGTTTCCAGTGTAGGGTGGTCATACGTTGCTATTCAGCAATTCAGCTATTCAGCTATTCAATCAGTTACCACTCAGCTCATTTGCATAGCTCATAACTCAAAAACTGTAAATTGTTACCAAATGAAAGGGGGTATACATTTACTCTAGAAACCCATATCCTTAATATTCTAATGTCTTTTTGGTGTTCCCAGCAATTGTTGCTGTGTTTCCAGTGTGGGGTGGCAGTTTGGAAAAGATGAGGAGGTGTGTAATTTGTCGAATAATAATAAACGGTCAATGTTGGCATTTGATGTGTGTGGTGGTCAGTGGTATTACATTAGTAGTACTGCAGCAGCCAAAGCAAAATGAAAAGGCAAAGATGATCAGGTATGTTTAACATCTGGATACTAGATGTGATACATTCACATGTGAGCTAAATCATTTGGGATACATTTCACATACAGCAAAGCCCAACAAATTAAAAGAGGGTAGTCCTGTGCATTACTTTTGAAAAAAGTAGAGTTCATTTGCGTACTATCTGGGCAGAGAATCGACATCATATCAAAGATATTGTTGCTGAAATGGATCAGAAAACCATGCACTCATCTCTGCAAAATGAACACAATCCTCAAATGTCAAACACACAACAAATTATTGACATAGACCAGACACATGAAAGCAAAGACTGCTTAAATGTAAAACGAAAAAGAGAAAATAACAATAACTTTAAATACCCCTCAACAGAATGGGAAAAAGGTAAAAAAAATTAATGGACAAAGGAAACCAAAGCATTATTGCCTCTGCAACTCGCCAAATAAAAGTACACGTCCAATGTTAGCATGCGCTGTATGTGCTGAATGATTTAATTTTGACTGTGTACCTAGCAAATAGAAGCAACTTTGATTCTCTGTTCTTCATTTGTAACTCACATAATTGCCATGTACATGACAACCACAAAAACATGGCTATATAATAACAGGTGAGACCAAAAGTATTGAAACTGTAGCAGTGAAGGTTAGCTCACTTAAACAAATAATGAAAACAGAGGTAATTAATGTGGAAACAAAAACTGAAACACCATGCAGGAAGGAACATAGAGGTCCACAAGCTACAAAGGAAATAATTAATTTAAATGTCCAAGAGCACAGTAATGAATGCACATTGGACAAACAAACACAAACAGATCAATCAACTCATATGTCCCAATCACATTTAACTACCCCTGACAGTGATATTAGTGAACAAACATTAAGTAGTACATTTACGGATAAAGCAAAATTTAGCTATTTCAATTGCACCATTTCTCCCCTCGCAAACTTTACTTTAACAATGGCTGAGTGGGCATGGTTAAAAGAGCAAAAAAAAAAAAAACATTCATGGCAAAATCAAAATATATATCAAATCCATATTGTGTCCTTTCATTTTAGAATCATTCATTCTCTAGCCCACAATTTAAAAAACACATAAACCATTCCTAAAAATTAATGGATATTGTACACATGACATCTGCACCCTCACTTTCCAAATTTCATTAGAAAAATCAAGCCACCTCACATTTAACATACAATACAAAAGAGAGATATTATATTCTGGGAGTTCACTGAAGGCCAGACCATTCAAATGAGAAAAGAGAGAACAGTTAGGTGAGCAATTGAAACATCTAAAGTCTTACAAATTATATAATGGATTATTGGGGAAATCAGATTCAAATAGTTTAGTGGCATTTAACAGAACAGGTGTTGGCGCTGGCACATCTGTATTAAGGAAAATGAAATCAGAGTACAAAAAGAAAGACTTAGTTGATAAAGATGAAATTGCTGCGCTACAAAAATTGAAAAATAAATTAGAAATGGAAGATAACACCAGCTCAAGTTTAAAGGGATTTATTTGTGTCTCATGTCTCATGCCCAATTGCATTTATGATCAGTGAAGAGCACACACAAAGTACAGTAGAACAGCTGCAACCTCACTGCAATTAGGGACTATGAAAAAAAGATTTATAATTTCAATACCTTGCCCATTCAAATTAATAGTGACCGCTCTTTAGTTCTCCTTCTGGCGTCCAAGCGAATATTTAATTATGAAACGATGGAACATTATTGGCAGCGCTGCTGGAAATTATTAAATGGTATCGCTGATAAAAATGATGATAAAATATGTGTCATAAGGTCTTGTAAGTCGCATTTAATGAAACAGGCAAGCGAAATTATTTAAAGCAGTATAGTGTGAAAAATGAAAAATGAAAAATATAAATTGGCGATGTACATGTTTAGCCTTCTTGTGAATTTGCAAACGCTACAAGAGGTCAATAACATATTTTATGACTTGTGCGTAATTTTAGGCAGTAAATCCGGCACAGGTTTGGTTTCAAAATGTCTTGTTCAGATACAACAGAGAATACAACAGCTGAACAAAAGCAATGTAGGAGAGGAGCATATTCAAAGGAGTTCAAATGACACTCATGATGAGTATATTCAAAGCATATCATCGGTGAAATCGCCTTTTTTGACACATTTCCAAAAAATCTAAACAAATGCCCTGTCAACTGTACAAATATACAAATAGCTGTGTGACAATGCATATTACAGCCTGATGCTATCAGACAAGCTCTTAGATTACTTTGTCCCAGTAATTCCAGTGTGGTCCGATTTAATGTCATCTTATTTGGATAAACAGAACATACTAAATGTAACCCCCCATCTATTTGAAATGACAACATCACTATGCGAAGCTAGTTTTAAAAATACGAAAGTACTTTTTTTTCAACAATGAAAAACAGAATTGATGCGTGTGTAGACAAATTGCATACATTGTATAAGGTTAGAGAGGGGGAACTTTGTGATAAAGCAAGATTGAGTGTTTTAAAAGAGAAACAGAAATTTAAACAACCAGAGGAAAAGTGGAACAAAAGCAAAATAAAAGAGATCACATATAGCTTCCAGAAAGCACCAATTAAATATGTAACATGCTATGTACATTAAATGAACAGAAACAATTGCTGGGAACATGATTTCACAGAAAATACAATACAATCTCAAAGATATAGGTCCAACTAGTATTTCCACTTTCATTGGGTAACAATTCATGTTTTTTTGTTATCAGCTATGCAAATGAGCTGGGTGACAACTGACAGTCCATAGCAATGCTTGGGCGCCCCACACTGGAAACACAGCAACAATTGCTGGGAACATGATTTCACCAAAAATACATTACAATATTAAAGATATGGGTCCAGCTAACAATTGTATACCCCCTTTCATTTGGTAACAATTTACAGTTTTTGAGTTATGAGCTGGTAACTGACAGTCAATAGCAACGTATGACCACCCCACACTGGAAACACAGCAACAATTGCTGGGAACATGATTTCACAGAAGTGACTGTAGAATATTAAAGATATGGGTCTCTAGAGTAAATGTATACCCCCTTTCATTTGGTAACAATTTACAGTTTTTGAGTTGTCAGCTATGCAAATGAGCTGGGTAGCAACTGCCAGTCAATAGCAATGCTTGGCCGCCCCCACACTGGAAACACAGCAACAATTGCTGGGAACATGATTTCAGAGAAACTACTGTAGAATATTAAAGATATAGGTCTATAGAGTAAATGTATGGTAACAATTTATAGTTATTGAGTTATGGACTATGCAAATGAGCTGCTCGTGAATTGACAGTCAATGGTATTGCATGCCTTTACCACACTGTAAATACAGCAACAATTGCTGGGAACATGATTTTAGATAATAAATGTATAATTTTATAGATATTATACATAGATTTAATGTATGCCCCTTCATATTTGGCAAAAAAAATTTCAAACAGTCAGCAGGTATGCAAATGAGCTGTTATTGAACCGACAAGCAATTTATGCTTAGCCTACATTATAGTAACTAGTCAAATAGCAAGCTAGTTGCTTGCTGACTTTTATAAGTTGTATCAGCAATGAATTTCAACAATGGTAATTACGTGAGGAAGTGCAGTTCTCATTATTTAACGTTACTCAGCAGCTCTTATTTCACAGGAGGTTGAGACCGGAACTTCTGTACAGGAAGTCTAATTGTTGCTAGCTTCACCGAGCTCAGCGAAAGGCTGTCAGTAACTATGGTAAGTTATGCTCTGAAACTGACCTGCCACCTCGCAATTTAATGTGAACAAACCCAACCTACCTTGCAGTGTTTGATGAGATTAATTAGGCAGACATTTCATTTCGCAAAAAACAGCGAAAAAGATGCAATGTTTCTAGGCCTATTGCCAGTGAAAAAAAATCCGAAATCCTGTTATTTTATCGGATGGCTGTTAATTAAGTTAGGCCTGTTGTTGTAATTCTACATGGGTTTGCCAGTGCTTTGAGGAAGTAAAAAAGCTGAAATCCTGTAATTTAGTTTCGACTTTGCATTGTGATTGGCTGAGCGATAAATCACTCCTAAAGGAGCACTGTCATGCTTTTTTCAGTTGAGATAATTTTTATTAAATGCTTACATTGTGTGTAGGAATTTTTAAAATCACCGTCAGTGTAGCCGTTTCCTAAATATGGGGCAAAACGTCTGAAAAGAAACAGGTGGACGGGTTTGTACATTTATTTTTATGGACAAAATGGCTTCTATCCACCTTTTTAAACGTAAAGCATGTTACTGTACATTAACAATGAAGACATGTAGCCTACAGTGTGTTCAATGTTCTCACTTTGAAATGGGCTACACTAATGATGCTATCTCAGACTTAAAATGTTCAAGATTTCTTGAGCCTGCTTTTAGAAAGGAACCCTGATGTTTCGGACATAATCTTGAATGGATGAATGTATTATTATTATTATTATTATTATTATTATTATTATTATTATTATTATTGGACATATTGCTACTGTTGTGTTACCTCAGCTTGGGCCCACTCCATGAGGTGTCCAAAAAATTACTGTATATCACAAGTCAAAAAACTGCGCCACAAATGGCATTGTCCTGTAAAAATGGAAGGGGGAGTTCTAAAGTTGAACATGTTCCTCTGTCACAGGTCTCAACATAAGATGATGACTGTGGTGCAACATTGTAACATGTTTGAGTAAAGCAGTTGCTCAAACAGCAGATTTCCCAATTCAATGCATTTAACCAGATTTTATGACCGGTTTTACATTTGGTGTGAAATTGACCCCAACAGTTATAAATAAACACAAAAATATTGTAATGGAAAAATGGAAAAATGATACAGTATCAATATGAAACAAGGTGAACTGATTTACAAGACATGTCAATCACTAAATGGGGTCAAATTGGTCTCAAACATCATAGTAGGGTTAATAATTTCTGTGTGGATTTTGATGTATGCTTGGAGTTATTGTCCTGCTGGACAATCTACCTACGACCAAGACTGAATTCATTGTGCCATTGATCTTAAATAGTGTCCCTACATGATTGGTAGCAAAACATCTCCAAAACATCAATGACCCACCAACGTATTTGACAGTAGGTATGAGGTTTTTCTTGTATGCATTCCATTGTTTTTTTCTTTTTTTCTTTAGACCTGATAACACCAAGACACAAACAATCTCAGCAATTCTTAAACTGTGATCCTTAGGTTACTTATGCCCCCCCCCCTCACCATCTTCCTTCCCGTCCTTAATATACACTTGCATACTCTTCTTGGCAATTTTGCCTACCATTTCACATGTTTTCGCCTTTTTTTCATTGCCCTCACAGTGCTAAGTGGTATGTTTGCCGTTTATGTATTTTTTTTTTTTTACTTATGATGGTCATGGCTTTTCCCATGCTGATGGTTGACAAAGGGATTTTTATACTATCGTGATGCCGGAAATGATGGAATGACACATAATAAAGTTGTATTGAAAATTTCACTCTGTTCCGATATTATTTACAAGAATTGTTAGGGGTGCAAAAAAATTTGGCACTTGTGGCTTTCAGACAAAATGAGGTTACCAAATAAAAACATTGAAACATGAGAGTAAATGTATTGAAATAAAAGTATATCATTTTCCAATATAGTTTCAACATAGCACATATAGATCATTAACCATGTTGTTTATTATACGCAGTGGCAATAATTCTGGTGCCCACTGTATGTATGTATGTGGAGAATATTATCAGTAACCTGGTGGTTCCTGCTGGAGAGTGAAAACAGACCGTGATACTGACCACAAATTACCTGAGAAATATGACCTTGACACTTGAATAACATGCTGAGGAAGGCTTTATTTGAGGAACAGAGGTAACAGAGAACTGTAATCAAGGATGAAAAATCAAAGCTTTAAAGACGCATGCTTCTGACTGGTCAGAGCTGCTTTTCTTGTCATCGCCAGTTCTCTCCTTGACGCTTGGCACAGACAAATCTGTACCGATTTGAGCAGGGGATGTCATTCCACTTTTTCTGCACTGTGGTTACAACACAAGAGTGAAAAGTCAGTAAGTCCAGTCAAATCCACTCAGCAGTAATACGGGGTTTACTTAGTGTATGCTTACCAGACCAGTTTGCATGCACACAGTCCTCGTTTCTTTTCAAATTGTTTGGCTCCCTAGTATTCCAGTGGCGAAAGTCCATTTTAGATCCATCTGACCAAAACCAGAAACCCTCCTGAACAGGGACGACAAAAGTTTGTGCTTGTGGTGAAGACAGTACTAGTGTGTGCGAATGCAGTCTTATCTTAAAACATTACATTTTTACTTCTTCGATGGCAAGTATCAAAAACAATTTTGAAAGACAATGGAAGAAAGATAATGGATTTTTTAAAGCTTACTACTTACTACTGTCATTTAAAATTCAGCTTACTTTGTCTGTAATGTACAGTCTTGATGTTAAGTTGGTATTTTGGATATTTTGAGTTTGTGCTTGAATATCTTTTCTACTGTTAAATTACAAGTAAAATGCATTCAGCAATGTCAGAATAACATCTCATGTTTGACTGTGGAGTAGAAAGTGCACAATTATGTACTTAAGATGTATTATATAAATATAATCTTCCATTATTATTTATTGGATTGTTATTATGTCTTGTTTCATTGTGAAATAAATTGTCTTATTTGGCACAATGTGAATTTGTAATAGTGTCAGGGTTGGCTGTATCAGTTTCTTATTGATTCCTTTGATTCTTAAGTTGTGTACTGCTGGCTAGTGAGTGTAAAGCTGCCTTCATTAATCATTATACCCTCTGACAGTCTGTCAGTCCTATCCAGAATGGACGGGTGGTCTTAGTGAGCTTCTGGAGAAATGTATATTCCACTTGGCTGTGCACTGAGGCCAGGTTTCCTCCTTGTCCAACACAGTATCTCTGCAATGGGACAAGGGAGATGAGATTTGTCAGCCTTATAATGTATCATATTGAGTATCTACCATGAGACAGACAGGTCACGGAGATCTGTGCAGTTTGATAATTTTCACAGGTGAACTATGTTCTTTTGATAATAAAAAAGGCACATTAAGGGATCAGTGCCTTCTTTTTCAAGAACACAGTGTTTACATAAAAAAACTATAAAAACATACACAATTGACAAAACACAAAATTAAAACAATCAATAAAGACAAAATGAACAGATGTAGTTGATTTTCAAGAAACAAGAAAAGTCACTTGCGTTTGGTTACCATTGCGCAAATAATCTGAACTGTGATCTTTTAGATATGTTACACTGTTGAAACAGGCTGCTCATAAGTTTGATCGCAAGTTAGGGTGTAAAGTCAATACTAAATGTTATGTTGTAACGAGTTAGTTTGAAGCTAATTTTGTGTCTTTGTTTGGTTGCACCCTTCATTCTTATGCTACATCTTTGCTAAGTTCCATAAACCAAAATCATGTCATACTGTATACAGTGACATTTCTGTATTGACCAATCATGCACGTTTAAACAACAAACTGCTATTTGCTTCATATGCCCTGCTAATGTCATGTGTCAAATAGGCCTAATATAATGGCTAAATTATCTCAACGGATGCCTATCCTCTAGTCTAGCAGGTGATTCGTGATGGGCCTTGGTTAGATGTATTTGGACTGCTTTAACTGTGTTTTTGTTTATATGTATGAGTCCCTAACAATTGACTTGCTATCAATGTTTTCATTTTTTCATTTTATGACTGGAGTAATTTAATCCTGTACTGAGAGAGAAGGTTGGTTATTTTCTGTATTTCAGCTTGCTGAATATTAAAGTACGAGTGCCCAACATGTCAGTCTCATCATGCAAATTTAAGCTATCTCGGAGAATGTGCAGCTAGCTAATAGCTACCACGCTGAATTCATGAAGTTTCCCAATCTTTCAGATAGATGTGCTGTCAACGGCTATTTTAGGAATTACTTTACACCAAGTAGGGATTAGGTTTAAATTTCAAGTTGTACAGTTGTGTTAAAAACAAATAGCAGTACAACATCAGATGAACCACTGTTATTAGTAGTAGTGATATTTCTGCATGGCAAATAATTTACTTGTAGATGTAGTAGTGTAATAGAAAAACAACATATGCCGAAGAGCAATTGCCCCAGAAATGGGTGTTTCAACAAGAAAACGAACCCAAACACACAAGTAAGCGAGCAACATCTTGGTTCCACACAAAAACTTGAGTTAACGGAGTGGCCATCTCAATCCCCCTACCTCAACCCCATTGAAATCTAGTGGGGTGACATTAACCATGCAATTTCTGAAGCGAAACCCAAAAATTCACAGGAACTGCGGAATGTATAGTACTGTGCAGGTGTGAAAAAATGCTGTAAAATAAGAATGCTTTCAAAAATAGAAATGGTGGTAGTTTATTTTTATCAATTACTGAAATGCTGGAACAGAAGAAGTGAATGAACAGAGGAAAAATCAAAATCAAATCAATAGTTGGTGTGACCACCCTTTGCCTTCAAAACAGCATCAATTCTTCTAGGTATACGTGCACACAGTTTTAGATTTTTCTCGGCATTCGGAATTTGAGCACCTGTTACCTTCTGGGAAACACAGGCTGGAGATGTTTGTTTGAGAAGTTATGCTCCATATTTAGGAAATGGTTACACTGACTAAGTTTTTATTTATTTATAAATGTATTGGTAAATCTGTTGTATAATTGCAATAATAGCCCTAGGCTACACTCAAAGTTGTGACCTGATCTGCACACCACAGAGATATTTGACATCATCATGTACCGGTGGATGTGTATATCACTGAAATGTCTGTGAAAATCTTCCGTTCCCCTCCAGTCATTAACCTTTTCACACAGCATCCTCCTTTGACGTCCCCTACCTCATTTGACATCATTGATATGAAGGCGCTATGCCACCTTACATAAGGGCATACATTTTTTTCAGATCCTACTTTTAGTTATGTAAGTGCATTTTTAGTTTCCATTATGTAAGCTATGATTTAGCCTACCATTTGATAAAATGTGGAGACCAAGGCTATCTCTGCTTGACCTTTCTGATGATGCCTTTCCCTGCCCCTGATGCTGAACAACAAGCTCATTAAAACTTGGTTCATCGCAAGACAGAAGCAAGGGTGGAGATGACAATCAAAATCAAGGCGTGATTGCAATGCCTGCAAGGCCTGTGACATTTGGAATGGGTAATCATATTTTTCATATTATAATATATATTTATGGACAAAATGGTTTCTTTCCACCTTTTTATCCTCTGCATTTCTTGCAAATAAAAGTAAAGCATATAATTTTACATTAACAATGAAAACATGTAGCCTACAGTGTGTTCAATGTGCTCACTTTCAGATAGCATCATTACTGTAACCTATCTCAGACTTCACGATTATGTTCAAGATTTCTTGAGCCCGCTTTTATAAAGGACCCCTGATGTTTCAGAAATTAATTAATGTACTGTTATTATTGATATTAATAATGTTGGACATATTACCTCAGCTTTGGCCCAGTCGCAGCTTCTTGTAATATACTTGAAGCAGCGCTCATTAAAGCTTTTCCAGCCGGGAGGGCAGCTGTTCTCACACTTTCGTGCTGAGGGACACAAACACAAAGCAAAAAATGACTGTATATTATTTTCCATTGACATGCACACAAGTCAAAAGAACAGCTCCGCAAATTGTATTGTCCTGTACAGGCAGTATGTGAAGAAACATTTCAATTCCATTATTTTTTTTCTAAAAATGGAACATCTAACATGTTCCTCTGTCACAGGTTTCAAGATAAGACCATGACTGTGGTGCAACATTGTTATGCATTTGAATGAAGCAGGTATTCAAACAGCAGATTTCCCATTTCAATGCATTTAAGCAGATGTTCAGATTTTATGACCGGTTTTACATTTGGATTTTAATAACTTCCGTCTTACAGTATGATCACAGTGTTGCAATGCCCTCAGTTACCTTTAAATTTACCTTTTCATGTGAAAATGCTTATCCTGTCGATGGTCTAGTTTAACTATTTAAACAAAGGATTTTTCTCTCCCAGTGACACAGTGTACAGACATTATGAGTTACCCATACAACCTGCAAATAATGCAACTAAGACAGGGTAATTGTCATGGGCATCACACATTCCGTGATATTTTATTTTTTTCACGCCAACAAAAATGTTTTTGCCAGTTCTGTGACATTCGCCATTTTTTAGCAAATTCTGTGATTTCCTCCATTTTTATTTCGTTCCATGATTTCTCTCCACTTATGGAAGATAACTCAAACTCAATGTAGTCTACAGTGTTGTGCGTAGTATTTTAACAATATTGCCACAGGCTAGATGTATGACAGCCCCTTTTAACAACGTTGGTAACATTCAGTGATGAGAGGTGCTCCATCAAAGACTGAACCTAGCAATGTACAATTGTGTTGGAGGAAAAGAAACAATAAATCGAACACAGAGTAACACGTTTTTTTATTAATGCAATTTGAGCATACTCTATTTCTAATGTCTTTCTGTTAAATTAAAGGCAAAACAGAATGCTGGTTCTCATTAAAAGCACCTGCCTATCCATTAACTTTATTCTGTCATTTTCTTTTTTTTTTTTCAACACATTTGCCTGACTGCTCTGTGACTTTGTCAATATTTTCTGTGAAGAAAACCCAGCCTTAATCATAACCTGTGTATAGGTAGCCATCTGAGGTGAAATACAATAAATACTCACCAAAAGTTAGGCAGGAAAGAGCAGCCACAAGAATTAGCTTTGCCATTGGGAAGGAGACCATGATGGATCTTGGATCTTCAAGAGTCAGTAGAGACAGAGGATTGAAAGATCTCAATATCAGCCATAATGTAAAGTTAATGGCTCAGTACAAAAGCAAGAACACAATGGGCACACAGCTCTTATTTTTTTCCAGTTCATTAAACAAAAAAGGCATACTCTAAACCAAGAGGACAGGTATAGGACTCATTTGTCTTGAGCAATGTGATGTACTGTTCATGTTTTCCTCCACAATGTTAGTGTAGTGAAGCACACATAGATAGCTATATTACTAGTATTACTATGTTACTATTATTTGTTAGAAGACTAGTTCCAGAACAAGACAATGTGGCCAGAAGGCATGTTTCTTCTCTTACCTGTAGATACAAGCTTGAAGAAAATAGACAGGTGGGTGAAGTAGCTGTGAATGATCTGTAGTTCTGTTCTGATGAACACAGTCCTACTCACAGTGCTCCACTGCCTTTATACAGGGATTTGATAGGGATAATGTAAACAACAGTTTCACACTGGTGTTTCATAGGAATTGGCCACATGATGACAAAATTGATGATGACTATCAGAGAAAGAGGACATGCATAGTGAAGCACATTGTCATGGCAGAAAGAAAACAAATAGTGAATCCGGATATCAGCATTCAATGTAAACAGAAAGGTTTGTTCTAGTGAGCTTAATGTTGGTAAACATCTGGTCCAGACACGCAATGTGAAAGACTTCGTCAGCTCTACATTTTCAGAGCCTTTAACCTCACTGGTGTCATCATTCTTTTTGTAAGCAGAGAGGAAAAAGACTGCCTTCACATTTTGCATTTCATATTTATATTTAAAACTAAAAGGACCACAAAGGTGGGTCATTTAAGGCTGAAATAGAATTTTAAATGTTAAACCTCTTTAAATATGTTTTCATCTAAGTAATTAACACTGAAGAAGTTTTCTCCATAATTTGTACCAGTGTTCCGCCTGTTTGCCCTTCTTTCTGTTGACCAAGTCAATGTTCAGCATATGGGCTAATTATTTGACTGACCAGTAGTTTGATCAGTAGTTTGTTTCTGCTCATGAGTAAAGTATGCTATTAAACATGCACAGGTGCTCCACTTTTAACCCCATCTGTAGCACCCTTCTTTTTAACACAAGCCTGTCATATCAAAAGTTTAATGGTGACTATTCTTGAACCCTTTTTATTTTGGGTATGATCCTGCTCTCTGCTGAAAGGTACTCCCCAGGAATTTCCAGAATCACTCTAAATATTACTGAAACATAGTAACAGGTTTTTTGAATGGATACAGATGCTGGTGCCTGCGCTTAGAAATCCAATAGGGCCACTTCACTGGACAAATTGGATGACAATACCATCGGCAATCAGTATTCTGCACTGTTTTTTTCATTGTGTCTTGGCAGGTTTCTAAAAAGGCCATGTGGACACTCCAAAAGGAAACTTGGTTAACACATCATATTATGGTTCTTTAAAGGTGCAAATTACTCCATATTGTTCCCTACATGCTCATGGAAAAAGTGTGTTGAAATTGGCTTGTTTTCCCTTCCCCCTCCCTCTCCTTGCCACCTCTGGCAGCAGCAGGTCAGGAACATTGTAGAGAATTACCATATTAGCTTTCTACGGTATGTTCCTGAATTATTGACACCCTTGATAAATCTGCACAAAAAGTGCTGTAGCTAAAAAAGAATAGTTATTGACATCAGCTTTATTTTCAAATATGCGTATGGTAACATGCTTTATGGATGGAATCAACCAAAGTCTTACATTTAAAAAAAAAAAAAAGTATTTTATTTGGCAGATTCATAATTAAAAAAATTGTGAGGGGTGTAAATTTAAGTAAAATTGTATTGCGAATTTCACTTTGTTTGATTTAATTAGCAATATTTGCTTGCACCTGTGGATTTTCAGAAAAAAAATAGGTTACCAAATTCAAGACATTGAAACAATAGGGTAAACTGATTGAAAAAGGTTCCTCATTTTCCTGTATGTTTGAGCATAAAAGATAAATCATTATCCTTGTTATTTATTATATGCAGCATTTTTCCTACATTTTTATTAAGTGCTCATAATTCTGGAGCCCAAGATAGTTTACTAATCCTTTGATTGAGGCCCACCGATTAAACTTTTAGTCTAATACCTCACTCCCATCAACATCTTAATCACATTTCAGATGCCACATTTATTAAGAATCAGGCCTCTTCCTTATTTAAGTGTATTGAATAATAATGAAATATATATATATCTGTGTATATATATATACATTACACTCGACTCGTACCTGCGCCACCATTACTCAATATATGCTCCCAGGATTAGCATTATTGCTGAAATCTCAGTTCGGTGGAGAACTCAGAGGCTGAGGGTCCAGTCAACACAATACATGCAAAACTGCCATGATAGTTGCGAGCCCAGGTCGGCATAGCATTATCTGGGCTCCTTAGAGCTAATTTGACAGGAACCAGCGCCGTAACGCCCATGGGTTCCTTTCGCACCAAATTACAAGAGCCGTGCATCACCGATCCTTTAATGGGCAGAAACTTGCTGGCCTCTTACACAACTTAGAACTACCACGAATGTACCAAGCCGCCGATCGGTCGGTCTTTAGCCACCATTTCCCCCTGAGTATTCAGTTGTAATTTAGGCTGAAAAAGGTACAAGATGAATTAGAGTCATGGAGATCACGTAAGTTACAAACAAAATAGTTTCGCAGACAGGTAGGTTGCTTTAGAATGCCAATAGTCAATTACAGATACACAAATTAAGAATAGAGATAGAGTAAATCACCATACCTAGCCTGCGTTGGCTACACACAAACAAAGAGTATAGAATATGTCGTGTATGGGAAGCCGATCTTCCGTTGCTACGCATACATAGAACGTGCTGTGCGGGAAGCCGGTTACGGTCTTCCCCTGCTACACATACATACATACATACATACATACATACATACCCAGGACATGTTGTGTGGGAAGTCGAATACAATCTTCCCCGATTGGTCTGTCTCCCTTGCTTTTATGCCAAATCATACGTTTGAAACCAGGCGGCAGTGCCATAAATCAACCTGGAGGGGTGGTCAAATCTGGAATTTAGACCCCCACCGTTGGGGGTTGTTAAGTAGGGAAAATTAGATGATTACCAGGAGAGGACGTGTAGGTTTTCCCTTGAGTTACTGAAACTATGGTTTATTAAACACCATTTGGTATGAAATGTATCTCATCCGATTCCTTGATTTTACCAGATCACATCCATACCAAACAGATTACCCTTTTTATTATGTTGCAGTAATCATGAAACTTATCCATTTTAAATGCAATTCCTGTTACCATTACATAAGTCTTAATGCAACAATACAAGGATCACATGGGCAATGTTTTCAAGGTTTTACCGGGTCTATTTACAATCTTAATAGCAGTTTTGAATATTTAATCTAGGTGTAATGACAGCAGTGTAAGGCGGAAATTATTAACATCTGGCATTATCACTCAGGGCTGGTCAGCTTGCTGGCTTCCTCTGGTATTGTGGAATATGTGGCTGTAAAGTAATTTAACCCCAGGAGCATGCACCATTAACCCCCACTATCTCCGCACCCATATGGGCAGGAGCCTGTGGGGGAAGACTCAGGCCTCCAGCCGTAAAACTCGTTACTGACGGGGCAACATCCTTTACGGCACAGGAAGGTTTCAGAGGGCACGGTCTGTTGGGCCCATTATTCCCTTCGACCCCCTTCCTTACTCCTTCCCTCTCACATCTCCCTCATTCCTCAGTTTCCCTGGAAGTATGCATAAAGCATCGGATGTTTCATGACAAAGTCAGTTTAGATAATATTCATGTTTGGTATTATTCTGATTGTTTCAGTGCGACTGGTGCAATGGTTTTATTTCTGCAACAGCAAACCTTGGACATCATAACCAACCAGGAACCAGGGAAAAACTGTGTGGAGCTCTGCCCCAGTGAAAGCCATGTGCCTCAACCCCCCTGCGTTTCCTGGGGAGGCGTGGCTCCAAATTCCAGATGGGTGACCCATTTTTAGGGTTAACATCAAAGGCCAGATTTTGAATTTAAGGACAGTAAACTAAGCAATCTGGGAGAATGCAATCAGCCTCCCGTGCACACAGTGCACGTAATTTCCATGTACAGGGTGTCTGTAGCCAGGCTCCCGTATGTAGCTTTTATTACCAGGTATGAGTTTTAAGACTCCGTAATTTGGTTTCCTTCTAATGTTTTATATTGTATTTGGAACTAGTGTGTAATTACGTATGTAACCTGCCTGGTAAAATAAATTGTTAAAACTTGATCTGTTTGGTTTTCCTTACTGACACTTAATGTTATACAGGGAATGCTTGGTTTACCCCCTCGAACTGGTCTAGGGAGGATGATTATTTCCACTTACTGTATCACGGCGTATAGCACCCGTAGACCTATGTTGGTAAATCCCGCGCCTCCACATGGTAGTTCATTCATGTTGAGCACAGCCGTAGCTATGTTGGTCCGCTTGGATCCCTAGGCTGTAAACAGATATACCCGAGAGTAGCTATTCCTGCGACCTCTGTAATGACTACAGATAGCTCGTCAGTTCGTGAGACGTGCACAGCAGAGGATTGTTCAGCAAGTTCTTCTCAGTACAGGATTCCTATAGCGATCAAGTCAAAATTATAAATCCACTAAATGTGGACAACTAATCTAAATTATTATTCAAATGGAGTCAGATAAACGGAGGTGAATATATTGGCCCTATTGTGGAGATTATTGGTCAGCCCGGACCAGTAAAGAGCGGAAGGCAGAGTGGTACTCCTGTCTTTGTATCGTGGTTTATTTATTGGCTGATCTAGAATCTCCGCATAGGGGCCACTAATTTTTAACCCTATTGGTATTCTTTCAGCAACACCAGAAGGACAAGCACGCTGATACCTTCAGCCCTCGCTAAATTCCGTTGTTGGGTTAGCGTGGGGTTTTACAGCAGTGCCCAAATGAGGGCACTGTGGCCTTGTCTGGAGTCTTCCCCCTTGGAAGTGACCAGGTATGGGGTCACAGGGAGGTCACCAATGTTCTGGAGGATTATTTTCCCATGACCCAACTGCCCTTGGACCACTCGTACATCTTTCCCTTATCTTTGCCCCGAACTCCCCAAAAGGTAGTCTAAACAACATTGACCAGAAACCCCAGCTCTCAGGCCCCTCAGCAAGCTGACCAGAGCATGAGACCAAATGTTACTTCTGACTGGCTTACAACATGTACCTTATAGTCGTGAATGCTCACTCTAAGTGGCCAGAAGTCTTCCTGATGGACAGTACTACCACCGCCATTAACCATTCAGGTGCTGCGGGGCCTGTTCAGCCGTTGGGGCATTCCTGATGTCCTGGTCAGTGACATTGGCCCCCAATTTGTATCGGCCGCGTTTCGGAAGTTTCTGAAGCCCACGAATGGGCTGGCGGAACGCTTTGTGCAAATGTTCAAAGGTGCCATGAAGTCATCAAAAGGGTCGACTTCAGTGCAGCAGAGGTTGGACATCTTTCTCCTGTCGTATAGGAATACCATAGGAAAGAATCTCCGGCTATGTTATTTTTACGCCGCAAGGTGTGCTCTCATTTGGACTTACTTAAGCCGACTGTTGTGTCTGTGGTAGCACAGGATCAGGAGGCCCACGCCTGCGCAGTGCAGCGCACTGAAAGACAAGAGAGTTTCCGGTAGGTGAAGCGGTCGTTGTTCGTAATTATCGGATGGTGGAAAAGTGGACACCTGGAGTGGTGAAATCTCGAACAGGACTAGTGTGCCACCAGAATCATCCTCAAAGAAATCTGAGATAAAAATTAAAATGGTTGTATATTTTCCTACATTTTATACAGTTATAAGGGGTCAAAAAGAACCCCACACAAGACATTTGTATGCAAATTTGGTACAGAAATTCGCATAGCAGTATGTGTATTGCATGTTTACCACTCAATCCCAACAAATGAGAAAATTAGAAGAACTATACAGTTTCAATATGTTCACTGATTTTTAAGAGATGTCAATCACTAAATGGGGTCAAACTGACCTCAAACATCATAGGAGGGTTAATCATTTCAATTTACAATATACCTACGACCAAGACTGCATTCATTGTGCCATTGATCTTAAATAGTATCCCGAGATGATTGGTAGCATCTCCAAAACATCAATGAATGATGTTTTTAGACCTGTCCTGTCCTGTGTTAGTTCATCATTGTTTATTATCATTATTCTTGTAAATTATTACTTTTCATATTCATGTCTGGTTCTGTTTATATTCATTAGTCTTTGCACTCGTCTTCCCCTGTGATGTCTGAGTCTGAATGTTTACTAGCCCAGTCACTCCCCTGTCTGCGTGCCCCACTATGCGGGTGTTTACGGTAGTCCCGGGGTTCAACCTTCCTTCCAATCTTGCATTCCTTACTTCCTGTTTTCTCTCCATTTCATGTTTGTACATAGCACTAATATACGAATCCCAACTAACATAGAAGTTGTACAGTACTAATTATACTAACACACTAATATGTTTGTCAAACTAACAAACTAACATTCACTAATTTTGGGTATTTGTAATTTAAATAACTTAACTATCTTACTAACGCATCTCCAGTTTCAATTCTGTTCTGTAACTCCGCCTCGCTATTTTATCACTGATTACTTGCTTAGTTTCAGCGAAGTATTCGTACCTGTCTCTCCGTATCTCTGCATCTCCTGATTCTCTGCAATTGTCTACTCTCTAGTCCGGAGCCGTTTGTATTACAGGTGTGTCTTTGTGAATCCAGTCCGCATTTTCATTTCCCCCTCGTTATTGTGCTATCACCCTTTCATGCGTCTCACCTGATGTTTATTTGTTAGACAGTCATGTTTGACTGTGAAGTAGAAAGTGTACAATTAAACATTAATTGATCTCAAAACATTGGTTTGCTGAACACAGTAACTTACCATTTGAGTGTCTGTCAGGTGCTTGTCCAGCATCAACCCAGAGGGGTAACATTATTTACAGCACAAATAACACATTTTTGACTAAAATTTAGGGAAGTTGAGAACCCACTCGTGTCCCAGTGAGTTGTGTCCCAATGAAATTAAAGATACCATTCCCCCTTTTGACACATGATCCTGTCCATGTGTCAATTCAGCATAGTAGGGAAACAAATAGCGTGGTGAATATGGTTTAACCATGGGGCCTAGCCTGACCCCATTGGTGCAGGTGCCGTCCCATTTACAATTTGCCTGTGTGTGCACACTAAGAGTTGTGTTGGGAGGGGCTGAGGCAGTGGCCTTCGCAGCAAAATTTCCTTGAGAGATAGCATCTGGCTGGCCTGTGTGAGCAGGACATTGACATATTGCAACAGATTTAGGCAAAAGAATGGCCTCTAGGAGGCTCTGCACCAAATTCCCATATCGAACAGTTTTCCCTGAAGAAGGAAGAAAACCTCTGTGTTCCCTGGGATCTGTTTCATCAGATGTTAAAAAATGTTAAAAAGGGCATTTTCCCCCAACACTAGCCTTTCTGATGATGCTTTACCCTGCCCCTGATGCTGAACAACAAGCACATTCAAAATTGGTTCATAGCAAGACAGAAGCCAGGGTGGAGATGACAATCAAAATCGTCAAGGCGTAGGCTATATTTAGGAAATATATTGTTATGGACAAAATGGTTTCTTTCCCCCTTTTTATCCTCTGCATTTCTTGCAAATAAAAGTAAAGCATGTCATTTTACATCAACAATGAAGACATGTAGCCTTTAGTGTGTTCAATGTGCTCACTTTAAAAAATTAATTTCAAAGGACGTATTAGTGCTGTTTTGTGTTACGTCAGCTTGGGTGGAGTTATCCCTCCTATTATGTTCAGATTTTATGAGTGGTTTTACACCAGTGCCTGTGATTATCTTGTCACACCTCATTCCTGTGTTTGTTAGCCCACAATGTTAATCATTATTTAATCAGCTCACCTTAACCTGAGTTATGATACGAAGGCTTGTACTCCGAGCAACCAATAGCAGCTTAAAAATCCCCCAACTCAGCCAGGTAGACAACCCCAGGGGTTCGCCCTTCTACTTTTAACTTTTTCTTCTTTTGACCTAAATTTTGGTTAACTGTTTTTGGTAAGTCCCGGGCCTCAAGCCTTCACCTATGAATGGGATTGCTGTGCTGCTGTTTCCGTTCCGCTCAGAAACTGCGCCTGGGATGCAACAGTGTTCGCACTAACTTTGATTTCCGTTTGATTTTCTGTGAAGAATTCCGAGGTCGTCAACTTACCAGTTGTATTTCACGTTTGGAACCTCATGCATCCTTCCCTAACTGGGCCTCGGAGATCCTCCCTTCTTTTCTCTTCATTTCCAGCTTATTTACACCCAACTCATAAGTAACACTGTATTTCCAAGTTTACACAGTTGTACCTGAGCATGCCTCAGTGTGAGACAAGATTAGTCTGTGTTAGGTTTTGTGTTTTTTTATGTTCTGTAAAACCCCACGCTAACCCAACGACGGAATTTAGCGAGGGCTGAAGGTATCAGCGTGCTCGTCCTTCTGGTGTTGCTGAAAGAATACTAATAGGGTTAAAAATTAGTGGCCCCTATGCGGAGATTCTAGATCAGCCAATAAATAAATTATGTGCACGTCTCACGAACTGACTAGCTATCTGTAGTCATTACAGAGGTCGCAGGAATAGCTACTCTCGGGTATATCTGTTTACAGCCTAGGGACCCAAGCAGACCAACATAGCTACGGCTGTGCTCGACATGAATGAACTACCATGAGGAGGCGAGGGATTTACCAACATAGGTCTACGGGTGCTATACGCCATGATACAGTAAGTGGAAATAATCATCATCCTTCCTAGACCAGTTCGAGGGGGTAAACCAAGCATTCCCTGTATAACATTAAGTGTCAGTAAGGAAAACCAAACAGATAAAGTTTTAACAATTTTATTTTAACAGCAGTTTACATACACATAATTACATACTAGTTCCAAATACAATATAAATATATATACTTTTAATATCTTAAAAGTCATACCTGGTAATAAAAGCTACATACGGGAGTCTGGCTACAGACACCCTGTACGTAGAAATTACGTGCACGGTGTGCACGGGAGAGACTGATTGCATCCTCCCAGATTGCTTAGTTTACTGTCCTTAAATCCAAAATCTGGCCTTTGATGTTAACCCTAAAAATGGGTCACCCATCTGGAATTTGGAGCCATGCCTCCCCAGGAAACGCAGGGGGGTTGAGGCACATGGCTTTCACTGGGGCAGAGCTCCACACAGTTTCTCCCTGGTTCCTGGTTGGTTATGATGTCCAGGGTTTGCTGTTGCAGAAATAAAACCATTGCACCAGTCGCACTGAAACAATCAGAATAATACCAAACATGAATATTATCTGAACTGACTTTGTCATGAAACATCCAGTGCTGTACACATCGTTTAGTGACTGAGGAAGAGGGAGATCTGAGAGGGAGGGAGTAAGAAAGGGGGGTCGAAGGGAATAATGGGCCCAACAGGCCGTGCCCTCTGAAACCTTCCCGTGCCGTAAAGGATGTTGCCCCGTCGTAACAAGTTTTACGGCTGGAGGCCTGAGTCTTCCCCCACAGGCTCCTGCCCGTATGGGTGCGGAGATAGTGGGGGTTAATGGTGCATGCTCCTGGGTTCAATTACTTTACAGCCACATATTCCACAATACCAGAGGAAGCCAGCAAGCTGACCAGCCCTGAGTGATAATGCCAGATGTTAATAATTTCCGTCTTACAGTTCTGTAGTCTGCCTATGTTGTTAGCGTTTCCGTGTTTTTTTTTAACCTCCGTGTGCACCATAGTCTCCCTGTCACTTCATTCATTCGTTTCACCTGTTTCACTTCCTGATTGTTTCCCAACCTGATTCCCATTCCCTCTTGTTTCCTGTGTATAAAAACCCCTCTGTTTGTGCAGTTAGTTGCCAGATTGTTATGTGTTTAACCCATACTCTCCAGCGTTTTCGTATTGATACCCGTTTTGACCTGTTTCGTCCCCAATCATCGAGTTTGTTCTGACCCGTAGTTTTTCGACCAGTTTCTGTTTATCGACTTTCGTTTCTGGATTGTGTTTCTGTTTGATTAGCCCGTTTGTTTTCGATCCATTGCCTGTGACCGCGACTATTCTTAGGATTATCCTCAAAACATCTGTTTGCTGGAGATCTGACCCTTTGCCTGGACTATCGCTTACGAACTGCCTTATCCCTGCTATAACTGTTTGCTGGCTATTGACCCTCGCTGTACCAACCTACCCTGAGAAAATAAAGAACTTTCGTTGTGATCTCCCTATTGGATCCCTCATTCTGAGTGCCTGATATAACAATCTGGCCAGAATGGATCCAGCGAGCCCGACCCCTGCTTTGGAGATGCTGCGACTCCAGGGGCAGAGCCTGCACACCCACGAGGATGAGATTCGCTCCCTGAATCAACACGTGAACTCGCTCCTACACCAAATAACAGTGCTGACTACAGCCGTGGAAAACTCCTGGGATTCCACACCTCCTCAGCCGCCTGCTCCGGAACCAGCCCAGTCCCACCCAGAACCCCATCTTCCCCCTCCCGAACGCTACGACAGCGAACCCAAGAACTGCGTGTCATTTCTGTCCCAGTGCTCCCTCATCTTTGAACTACAGCCATCTACCTTCCCCAACCGAATGTGGCTTACGTTGTCACCTTACTGTCGGGCCAGCTCGGGAATGCGGACGCCCCCGAATGCTACAATTTCCCATCCTTCTCTAGGGCTATGAATAGGGTCTTCGACCGTTCCATCTCTGGTCCGGCAGCCTCTTGTGAGTCATTTCGCTTTCCACCAGGGATCCCGCTCAGTGTCAGACTACTCCATCCAGTTCCGGACCCTCGGGCATCGGCAGGCTGGGCCGAGATAGAGCTACATGGGGCATTCCAGAATGGTCTTTCTGACAGAATCTTGGACCAACTGACCACTTGTGAGCTACCATTGTCTTTGGATGCCCTCGTCGACCTAGCCGTCCGGGTGGACACCAGGTTGAGCGAACGGCGTGCAACAAGGCAATTCCGGGAACCCGATGTCCCACTGCCTAATCAACACCTCCCACCTCGGCACCAGGTCTCCCGAGAGCCACCCCAGCCCGAATCGGAACCCATGCAGGTGGGGTCCACTCACCTCACCAACCTGGAACGGGCGAGACGTGTGAGAGGGAACCTCTGCCTGTACTGCGGTGGACCTGGCCATTGCATCCAGACCTGCCCGGTAAAAGACCACGCCCTTCAATGAAAGAGGGGGTCTTTACGGGCGCTACTTTGAACACTTCCCCCTCAACTTCAAGGTCAACCATAATGGCTTACATCACCTGGGAGGGGACTCGCCACCAAGTACGAGTTCTGATCGACTCCGGAGACGAGTCTGATCTGCCCTACTCTGGTCCATCGCCTGGGCATTCCTACCTCCACCCTCGCCCAGGTCCTCCACACTAACGCAATTACCCTCTCCTTGCTCTCCCCTTGCCCCTCTGGCAGCAGTAGGTCAGGAACATTGTAGAGAATGACTATATTAGCTTTCTACAGTGGGTTCCAGAATTATTGGCACCCTTGATAAATCTGCACAAAAAGTGCTGTAACTAAAAAATGATAGTTATTGACATTAGCTTTATTTTCAAACATGCTTAATGAATGATTCATGGAACCAACCAAAGTCTTACATAAAAATAAAATGTATCTGGCAGATTAATAGAAAAAAATAGGTTACCAAATGAAAAACATTGAAACATTTGAGTAAACGGATTTAAAAAAGTTTCTAATTTTCCCGTACGTTTCAACATAAAATATCCATGTTATTTATTATATGCAGCATTTTTTCAAAATTCTTATTAAGAGCGCTTATAATTCTGGAGCCCACGGTAGTGTACTTACTAATCCATTGAGGCCCACAGATTGAACTTGTAATATCTCACTCCCATCAACATGTCAATGACATTTCACAATTTCACATGCCACATTTATTATTCAGAATCAGGCCTACTCCTTATTTACATTATTGGCATGCCAATAATGTAATTTAAGTTTAATGAATAATAATGAAATATATATTCAAATATAGATATTCATATATATGTTTTTAGATGCTGATATGAAATGAGATGAAGTTCCTCACTGAACATGGCCTCTGCTATGGAGTCAAAGCTGTTTTCGCTCCCCTCCTCAGAAATATTCACTCTGAGTGATTTCTTCCAAGGCCTCCAAACGCAGAGTCTTCTGTTTTGATTTAAGCATTGCAAAATACATTTTTGTAATTACATTTATTACATTTTTCAGATAAAATATTTCCCCAAAAAAGGATTTCAAAATTATTGCCACCCCTGGTTTAATACCTTGTGCAACCAGCTGTGAGTCTTTTCCTATAATTTGTGATAAGGTTAGAGAACAAATTTGGAGGGTCTATTCTTCCATGCAGACATTTTCAGAATGATTGATATGCTTGGGATATCCCTTTCCTCAATTCAGATCACAGGTTTTTCATGGGATTTAAATCTGGAGACTGAGATGGCCATGACAGAATATTGTTGTTGTTCCCATCCCAACATTTAAATAAACACAATATAAATATAAACATTTTGACACTTTGGTTGTCGCCTTTATTGTTTGCAAAATGACTAGCCCTTTATCCATAAATATGCAAAGCCTAAGGTACAGTTAGTGAGTTTGGCACCTGTATGGGAAAGTGCCAGCAGAATCATCCGCAAAGAAATCTGATAAAAATAAAAATGGTTGTATATTTTCCTACATTTTATACAGTCACAAGGGGTCAAAAAGAACCCCACACAAGACTTTTATGCAAATTTGGTACAGTATGTGTATTGCATGTTTGCCATTCAATCCCAACAAATTAGAAAAATAAAACCGTATCAATATGAAACAAGGTGAACTGATTTTTAAGAGATCAAATTGGCCTCAAACATCATAGGAGGGTTAATAATTTCTGTGTGGATTTTGATGTATTCTTCGAGTTATTGTCCTGCTGGACAATCTGCCCATGACCAAGACTGAATTAATTGTGCCATTAATCTTAAATAGTGTCCCTAGATGATTGGTAGCAAAACATCTCCAAAACATCAATGACCTACCAACGTATTTGACAGTAGGTATCAGGTTTCTCTTGTATGCATTTGAAAGGGTAATTTTCTTAATTGATTCTTAATTGACAATGTGTGTTAACATAAAGACAATGAAATTATTACAAATAACCTTTTAGTGATAATCCTTATTACTATTAGACCACTTTCTGAATTAAGTGCTTACTATGAGTCTTTCTCTGTCTCTCTCCAGCAGACAGTCAGCCTTTGACCTTAATGTCTCTGCTTCTCTGCTAGCACATTCCGGTCTTACAGCAAGGTCAACAAGGGGTATTCAGAAGACAAAATACTGATAAATGTTCGTGGCCAGCTTCATGTCTCTTTGTTTTGGTAAAGCCCCCCCTTCAGGAAAAGTGTGTATAGGAGTCTTACTATGTCTGATTCAAATCAGAAAACCGGCAAGCTTTCTCACTTTCTGTCATTTCTTTGGAAAAAAAATAAGAAAGTTAAAAGGTTTAAGAATAGCTATTATTGTGTTTTTACCGGTTCTGTGTTATCAGACGACGCTCACCTGTGATATCTTATTTGTGCATGTTAAAAAGGGATTTTTTTCCCTGCAAGCATTCCATTGTTTTTTTCTTTTTTCTTTTCTTCTTTAGACCTGATAACACCAAGACACAATCTCAGCAATTCTTAAACTGTGATCCTTGGGTTACTTATGGACCCCCCTCACCATCTTCCTTACCATCCTTAATATACACTCTTCCTTCATATGTTTTCGCCTTTTTATCATTGCCCTCACAGTGCAGTGGTATGTCATTGCCCTCACAGTGCAGTGGTATGTTTTGCCGTTCATGTATTTTTTTTGTACCCATTGCCAGACTTATGATGGTCATGGCCTTTCCCATGCTGATGGTTGACAAAGGGAATGACACATAATAGAATTGTATTGAAAATTTCATTTACAAGAATTGTTAGGAGTGCAAATGATTTTGGCACTTGTGGCTTTCAGACAAAATGAGGTTCCCAAATAAAAACATTGAAACATGAGAGTAAATGTATTGAAATAAAAGTATATCATTTTCCAATATAGTTTCAAAATAGCATATATAGATCATTAACCATGTTGTTTATTATACGCAGTGCCAACAATTCTGTATGTGTGTATGTGGAGAATATTATCAGTAACCTGGTGGTTCCTGCTGGAGAGTGAAAACAGACCGTGATACTGACCACAAATTACCTGAGAAATATGACCTTGACACTTGAATAACATGCTGAGGAAGGCTTTATTTGAGGAACAGAGGTAACAGAGATAACTAATCAAGGATGAAAAATCAAAGCTTTAAAGACGCATGCTTCTGACTGGTCAGAGCTGCTTTTCTTGTCATCGCCAGCAACTCACTTCTCTCCTTCATGAAGCTTGGCACAGACAAATCTGTACCGATTTGAGCAGGGGACATCATTCCACTTTTTCTGCACTGTGGTTACAACACAAGAGTGAAAAGTGAGTAAGTCCAGTCAAATCCACTCAGCAGTAATATGGAGTTTACTTACTGTATGCTTACCAGGCCAGTTTGCATGCACACAGTCTTCGTTTCTATTCAAATTGTTGGGTTCCCAAATATTCCAGTAGTTAAAGTCCAGTTTAGATCCATCTGACCAAATCCAGTAACCCTCCTGAACAGGGACGACAAAGGTTTGTGCTTGTGTTGAAGACAGTACTAGTGTGTGCGAATGCAGTCTTATCTTAAAACATTACATTTTTACTTCTTCGATGGCAATAGAATAACGATAATGGATTTTTAAAGCAATTATTATTGTCATTAAAAAGCTTACTTTGTCTGTAATGTAGTCTTGATTTTAAGTTTATATAAAATTGGATATTTTGTGTTTGTGCTTGAATGTCTTTTCTACTGTTAAATTAAATGTAAAATGTAATTCAGCAATGTCAGAATAACATCTCATGTTTGACTGTGAAGTGGAAAGTGCACAATTATTTACTTTAAATTTATTATATTAATAGAATCTTCCATTATTATTTCTTGTCATTATGTCTTGTTTCATTGTGAAATAAATTGTCTTATTTGGCACAATGTGAATTTGTAATAGTGTCAGGGTTGGCTGTATCAGTTTCTTATTGATTCCTTTGATTCTCAAGTTGTGTACTGCTGGCTAGTGAGTGTAAAGCTGCCTTCATTAATCATTATACCCTCTGACAGTCTGTCAGTCCTATCCAGAATGGACGGGTGGTCTTAGTGAGCTTCTGGAGAAATGTATATTCCACTTGGCCGTGCACTGAGGCCAGGTGTCCTCCTTGTCCAACACAGTATCTCTGCAATGGGACAAGGGAGATGAGATTTAATGTATATAATGTATCATATTGAGTATCTACCATGAGACAGACAGGTCACAGAGATGGGAATCTGTGCAGTTTGATCACAGGTTAACTATGCTCTTTTGATAATAAAAACAACACTGATGGAAATTCATTCAAATCAGCGGTTTTGTAAAAATGTGCAGTCACAATTTTATTAATTTAATCTTTGCTATTAAAATCAACCATTATTTTTTTATTTAGTACTCAGACACATTAAGGGATCAGTGCCTTCTTTTTAAAGAATACAGTGCTTACATAAAAAAAAAAGATAAAAACAATTGACAAAACACAAAATTAAAACAATCAATCAAGACAAAATGAATGGATGGAGTTGATTTTCATGGTCATTTGCTATTTTTAACAGTGACGGAAGGGGAAATGACAACTGCATCTGTTTGAAACAGTCACTTGCGTTTGGTTACCATTGCGCAAATAATCTGAGCTGTGATCTTTTAGATATGTTACACTGTTGAAACAGGCTGCTCATAAATTTGATCGCAAGTTAGGGTGTAAAGTCAATACTAAATGTTATGTTGTAACTAGTTAGTTTGAAGCTAATTTTGTGTCTTTGTTTGGTTGCACCCTTCATTCTTACGCTACATCTTTGCTAAGTTCCATAAACCAAAATCATGTCATACTGTATACAGTGACATTTCTGTATTGCCCAATCATGCACGTTTAAACAACAAACTGCTATTTGCTTCTTGTGCCCTTCAAATGTCATGTGTCAAATAGGCCTAATATGATGGCAAAATTGATGACTTGGACTAGTATTTGGACTGCTTTAACTGTGTTTTGGTTTATATGTATGAGTCTCTAACAATTGACTTGCTATCAATGTTTTCATTTTTTTCATTTTATGACTGGAGTAATTTAACCCTGTACCCAGAGAGAAGGTTGGTTATTTTCTGTATTTCAGCTTGCTGAATATTAAAGTGCCCAACATGTCAGTCTCATCATGCAAATTTAAGTTATCTCGGGGAATGCGCAGCTAGCTTATAGCTACTACGCTCAATTCATGAAGTTTCCCAATCTTTCAGATAGATGTGCTGTCAACGGCTATTTTAGGAATTACTTTACACAAAGTAGGGACTAGGTTTAAATTTCTAGTTGTACAGTTGTACAGTAAAAAAAAATAGATCAGATGAACCACTGTTATTAGTAGTAGTGATATTTCTGCATGGCAAATAATTTACTTGTAGATGTAGTAGTGTAATAGAAAAACAACAGACCCAACTGTCATGACATGCACACTGCTTGTTCTGAGTAATTGACTCTTTCATTGAAAGAGACGTGTTCAAAATAATAGCAGTGTGGAGTATAATTAGATCATTTGTTAATTCTGTGAAAAAACATTAATTGTCCTTCAATAAGGGAGAAGGGAAGTCAATGTTTCACACATTGTTATTAAATATATTTCCTTCTGAATTGCTAAGTATAAAGGGCCATTCCAAACATTGTTTTGGAGGAACAACGCCATTTGATTAAAGTTGATTGGAGAGGGGAAAATGTATAAAGAAGTGCAGCAAATTATAGGATGCTCAGCTAAAATTCTCAAATGCTTTAAAATGGCAACAAAAACTAAAAACACGTGGATAAAAACGAGCTGTTAAACTACTGTTAAAACAGATCAAAGAATAGTCAGAATGGCAAAGATTCAGCCATTCATCAGCTCCAGAAAGATCAAAGATGATCTACAATTACCTTTAAGTGCTGTTACAGTCAGAAGACGTCACAAAGAGAAATGGCGTAACATTCTATTGACTAATGGGAGTAAAATTGTTCTTTTCGGGTTTAGTGGTCGTTGACAGTACATCAGACGACCCCCGGGTACTGAATTCAAGCCACAGTACACAGTAAAGACAGTGAAGCATGGTGGCGCAAAAATAATGGTATGGGGATGTTTCTGTTTTAGGCCTATTTATCGTATACCGGGGATCATGGATCAGTTTGAATCTATCAAAATACTTGACAAGATCATTTTGCCATATGCAGAAGAGGAATTGCCCCTGAAATGGGGGTTTCAACAAGAAAAGGACCCCAAACACACGAGTAAGCAAGCAACATCTTTGTTCCACACAAAAAGGATTGAGTTAACGGAGTGGCCAGCTCAATCCCCCTACCTCAACCCCATTGAAAACTTGTGGGGTGACATTAACAATGCAATTTCTGAAGCGAAACCCAAAAATTCACAGGAACTGCGGAATGTATAGTACTGTGCAGGTGTAAAATGCTGTAAAATAAGAATGCTTTCAAAAATAGAAATGTTAGTTTATTTTTTATCAATTACCAAAATGCTGGAAGAGAAGAAGTGAATGAACCGAAGAAAAATCTAAATCAAATCAATAGTTGGTGTGACCACCCTTTGCCTTCAAAACAGCATCAATTCTTCTAGGTATACGTGCACACAGTTTTAGATTTCTCGCCATTCAAGGGTGGAGTTTGAGCACCCGTTACCTTCTGGGAAACACAGGCTGGAAGCTTGACAGACAGTAAAACGGACACAGAGTAACCAGGTTTTTTATTATCCGTTTCTAATGTCTTTCTGTTAAATTAAAGGCAAAACAGAATGCAGAATGTTCTCGTTGAAAGCACCTGCCTATCAATTAACTTCTTTTATTCTGTCATTTCTGTTTTTTTATTTTCAACACATTTGCTGTGACTGCTCTGTGACTTTGTCAATATTTTCTGTGAAGAAAACCCAGCCTTAATCATAACCTGTGTATAGGTAGCCATCTGAGGTGAAATACAATAAATACTCACCAAAAGTTAGGCAGGAAAGAGCAGCCACAATAATTAGCTTTGCCATTGGGGAGGAGACCATGATGGATCTTGGATCTTCAAGAATCAGTAGAGACAGAGGATTGAAAGATCTCAATATCAGCCATAATGTAAAGTTAATGGCTCATTACAAAAGCAAGAACACAATGGGCACACAGCTCTTATTTTTTTCCAGTTCATTAAACAAAAAAGGCATACTCTAAACCAAGAGGACAGGTATAGGACTCATTTGTCTTGAGCAATGTGATGTACTGTTCATGTTTTCCCCCACATTTAATGTATTGCAGCACACATAGATAGCTATATAACTAGTATTACTATTTTACCATTATTAGTTAGAAGACTAGTTCCAGAACAAGACAATGTGGCCAGAAGGCCCGTTTTTTCTCTTACCTGTAGATACAAGCTGGAAGAAAATAGACAGGTGGGTGATGTAGGGACTACAACTTCCACATTCCCACAGGAAAATTCTGCGACGTCCACCACGAATGACGTCTAACTTGGTTCAGCCAATCCCGTAATGGCGGGAGCAATAAACGGTCCCGTATAAGAGCAAGACACGTTCTTGGGATCTCTCTTCTGGCTCTCTTCTGCTTCTTCTGCCTCTTCTGCTTCTTCTCTTGGACGCACCCTTTTTGGGCATTCGCTTCAGCTCATCTGCTCCGAGACTCGGACAGAAGCTGAATGCTGCACAGCGCACTACCAGGCCTACGGACACACCCAGTTACCTCGCGGTAACTACGTGGCCTATAGTGAGTGGAAATTGTTGTACGCGGAACGCTACATCAGTTTACCCCAATAAAGCTCAACAACGAAACAGCAACGAACTTTTACACCTGGAAAAGGACCAGCGGATCAGACGACAACGCTGCTAAGGCGCTAAGACGGGAACACCCCAGCCTGCGCATCTCTCCCGGACACCATTCACAGCACCATCGCCGCTTCTACAAGGACAGCATGTCTTTTGGATCCAGCAATGCGTATGGACTCAGTAAGAAAACAAACATTCAGGCATAGCCAGTGTTTAGTTTAGTCTTAACTGTTTTTGTGAATCTGTGTTTCAATATTTACCATCCAACCATTGTAATGTGTTTGGTTAGCTACATATATATGTACGTGAATTGATTCGCCGTCTTTTGCGCATATATAGAGTAAAACTACGCAAGTAGTCCCTTCTCACAGCTAACTCTAACTCATTACCACACCCAGAACTCTAGCGACACGCGCGCTTGCGCGCGCCACACACACGCACACACACATACCCAACTAAATTTCCTTACTAACTTCCCGTTAGTTTAGCTGTTATGTGTTTGTATGTTTGTTTAATAAATATATTTTATTAAACCCCGGTGTCCGTTTTGGAATCACATAGACAAGAGAGCCGAGTTAAAGCAGTCTTTCGAAGAATTTCCAACCTTCAGGTTATCGGTATGTTTAATCATTAAAATTGGTTATTTTAATTATTAATTAAAATACTAAATTTGTGGTTAGATATTTCTGATAATAGTAATTTTATGAGACTGATTACTTTTTGCAGTTATACTGCTACACAACGTTTAACTGGCGCCCCGGTTTCGTAGAGAGTAAAATCCCTGCGTTATTTGGCGGCCCGTGCGAGGACCCTACATAATTTGGAGTCCCGTGCGAGGACCCCTACATATTTTGGCGCCCCGCGTGAGGAAGACTAGCTTTGGCTCAAATTTCATGTCTTGTGACTTCATAACGAATTCCCCTTCCTAATTTGGAGCCCTGCGTGAGAAAGACAAGCTTTGGCTCATGTCACGTGACTCCAGAACGAATTCTCGGCATTCTTTCTCAGCTAAATTGCCACCAGTGCAATTTTTTGAAAATACCGCTAGATGTCACCCTTGTACCATTTTTGAAAGCCTGCATGAGCCGCTTTCTCAATATACTGCCCCCTCGTGTAACATTGTGGCATTACATTCGTAATCTTACACGGTAGTTTGTTGATTGGCATTTATACCATAAACGTATTATCAATAATAGTATTATTAGCCGCATTGTATTATTAATTATAATTACTTTGTCAAAGTAATTTTAATAATTAATTGAATTTTACATTTAAATCCAAATTTAATTGTAATTTCAACCAATCACATTCTGGTATTTAGGATTAATGTGATCAGCATCACAGTTCCTATTTTACGGTCTGAATATCCGCCATATGTTTGTTTATTTTGCTGTTGTTGCATTGCAGTACCGCTAGTGCAACTCGAGTCCCTGTGTGATGCTATAGCTACCTTGTACTATAGTTAGAGAATATTCAAAGAGCGTTTTAAATTCTTTATCCTTCATCACAACTTGTATGTTGGATTGTGATTTTGGTGAACAATTCATTGCCAACTTTTAGGAGCTCAAGGCCCTTGTGAAATAGTTAACTTCAAGAGTACCCTCTTAAGTTACTGATTCAGCTTTTAGCTTTATTTGGCGTGAGATATGGAACCCATATCTATTGATGAGTACCTTTCCTTTTTAGCCCAAGGTTTAGCACCTGGCTACATAGCTTTCCTGAATCAGATGAACCTCACTGATTGTAGGAAAGAAATGTTCTCCTTAATCAACGAGAAAGGTCACTCCCCCACCCAGTCAAAAGACCCAATTCTAAGTTGTCTGGTCTTGAATTTTGCCAGACAGATTAGTCTTGCTCTTCAGAGCAACAAAAACTTAGAATCAGAGATGGCATACCTCAAAGGACAACACACCAGTGTTTTACTTGAGCTTCAAACTGTTGGCAAGAAAGCAGTACAATACTTGCGTGATCTGCATTCAGCCGAATCAGATCTTTGTTCCTACAGAGAGGAATTATTTCAGTTGAAGAGTGGATGCCACAAGCTACTGCATCCACTCTCTTCTGTAAGCCTGCTTTCTCAGGCTTGCCCAACTCCAGCTTCTCCTGCTTCCTCCTTACACCACAAGGCAGGGGAAGGGGGGTCACAAATTGATTCGGGTTTGTCAGATCCCGGTTCCACAGCTTGCTCTGATGGAGACTCGTCAGTCTCCTCAGATTCCAGTGCTGTTCACCACCCATGCAATGGTTTGTCCACCTCTTCCCTGGAGAGGGAAAGGGGGGACTCCATCCCAATGGTGGTCCATCTCCGCAAGGGAGAAACAGTCAGGCAAGTACAGGACTGCACCTTCCATGCCCACCCCTCTCGTGAGGAGGTCAGGGAACCCTCCCGTGGACACGGTAGAGGAGATTCTGCGTTATTAATTGGGCACACAAAAAGCAACGCTAATCCCGCTAGCTTTCCCTTTATAACTGAGAGGATAGGTGACAGCTCTGTACAGTACACTGACAGTGACAATTCATCTTCTGCCAACCATTGTGAGAATGACTGTTTTGTAGCTCCGCCCCCTAAACCAAACCGAGGACGTCGAGCTCCGCATGAAACGCATTCACATTCAAATGTGATTTCAGGCTCTCCTTCTCCAAACAGGCAGACTAGTGCAACTTCACATGGTCTTCGCTTTGAGGAGCTAGAGGCCATGGCGAAGTATGTCCACACATCTGACCCCAAGGACTCTGAATTTAACATTCAGAGTTACTTGAGAGAAGTTGACTACTGTCTCTCGGATCTGCCCAGGGCAACCGATTGAGAAAAGGTACGACTTGTATGGAAAACCTCTACCAGAGAGATCCATACATTTATGGAACAACTTCCACCACAGGTTCGTTCCAGCTATCCCAAGGTTTGTGAAGCGTTGGTAGCTGAGTACCTGCCACGGTTTGATCAGGCCACAGCCATGATCAAATCTGTGGAGGTTAAACATAGCCGTACAGAACGACCAAAAGACTTTTACCAACGACTTAAACATGCATTTTTCCAGGGCAGAAACGGACCAGGCTTAGATGAAGATCAAGCCTTCAAATCCCTTTTTGTGCACAACCTGCACCCCTGCGTCCGAACTCATGTTTCACTGTTTTCAAGGGGCCAACACTCAGCCCTTGAATTAAGAAATGAAGCCCAAATGGTCTGGGACACTTTCAGGATTGTGCCCAGGAACGAGGTATTGGAAACAGCTAAGCACGTTGTTCCAACCAAGCCCGCCGGCACTTCCCAAGTGGCCCCATTAAAGTCTAATGGCTCAAAACAACGGCATGTGAGTAAGTTCCCGGTTAAGAGCCACCGTGGTCGCTTCTCACACTCTGATTCCAGCCGGAATTGGAGAGAAGACCGACCCGGTAGGCCCAAGCCAGCATGACTCTGATAGGGAAGATACCTTGTCTGAAGAGAGCTTCTTCAGTTCCTCTGAGGACAACTAAAGCCTCTAACCTTTGTTCAGTAGTGTGTATGCCTTGAGTAACCACTCCAAAGAGCTATCTGGTCTTGTTCAACCTCCATCAAAAGACTGAATAAGACTGATCTATAGCCGTGGTCTCCTCACAGGCAGACTCCCAGCTGAAGCTTTGACCACTTTCTTTTGCACACCTTTCCTACCAAAGGGGGGTGGCAAAATAAACAGGTAGTTTATAGCAGCCACTTAGATTTGCATGTAGCAGCAGCAAACGCAGATCGCAAGTAGGTGCTGTAGAATCAAATCCGACACCTGTTATAACTCGTAAACGTTCATTGCTTCTTTCTACACCTACTGAACCATCGTAAAGTATTGCATGTAGAAACTACAGGGTAATCTTTACAAGTATATTGCCACACCCCAGTGTGCCTTACTCCACCTCTTCCCCAAGCAAGACAAGACCACTTGTGAGCTTACCACATCATTTAGAAATGAGACCACCTCTCCATTTCCTTCCTGATGACACAGCCATAAGGTTAAGCTTGGATACAGAAAGCTGCCCTAATTTGAAAATGCCCCCACATATTTCAGATGACAACCCTCGTCAGCAACCTGACTGTAGGGACTAGAACAATTGGTCAGTCTGAACAAGACTTCCAAAAAGGCTACAGCCTCTCCATCCTAGACCCCTACATCATCTGAACATTTTCATGGCTGGGTCATTCCTGTTGGTGCTCCACCTTCTGGACACCATCCAATAACTAACAAAACACCTGAACTAACAAAACGACTAACCCTTTCACCAAGGTTTCTTATGTTTTGTGACAATGTATTCACTGTTCGACCTTAGTGTTTCACATTGTTTGTATCATGTGTTTTAGACCAGTTTAGTTAATTGTTGATAAATGCCTGGATGTTTGTCAGTCAATTGTGAACTGTGCTACCGACCCAATGTACTTGACCTGTGGACTGTGAACTGACTTTTGTGCTCTCAAGGAACACTGGCTTCAGCCGCATCCTGAGACCACAGGGGGGATGTAGGGACTACAACTTCCACATTCCCACAGGAAAATTCTGCGACGTCCACCACAAATGACGTCTAACTTGGTTCAGCCAATCCCGTAATGGCGGGAGCAATAAACGGTCCCTTATAAGAGCAAGACACGTTCTTGGGATCTCTCTTCTGGCTCTCTTCTGCTTCTTCTGCCTCTTCTGCTTCTTCTCTTGGACGCACCCTTTTTGGGCATTCGCTTCAGCTCATCTGCTCCGAGACTCGGACAGAAGCTGAATGCTGCACAGCGCACTACCAGGCCTACGGACACACCCAGTTACCTCGCGGTAACTACGTGGCCTATAGTGAGTGGAAATTGTTGTACGCGGAACGCTACATCAGTTTACCCCAATAAAGCTCAACAACGAAACAGCAACGAACTTTTACACCTGGAAAAGGACCAGCGGATCAGACGACAACGCTGCTAAGGCGCTAAGACGGGAACACCCCAGCCTGCGCATCTCTCCCGGACATTCACAGCACCATCGCCGCTTCTACAAGGACAGCATGTCTTTTGGATCCAGCAATGCGTATGGACTCAGTAAGAAAACAAACATTCAGGCATAGCCAGTGTTTAGTTTAGTCTTAACTGTTTTTGTGAATCTGTGTTTCAATATTTACCATCCAACCATTGTAATGTGTTTGGTTAGCTACATATATATGTACGTGAATTGATTCGCCGTCTTTTGCGCATATATAGAGTAAAACTACGCAAGTAGTCCCTTCTCACAGCTAACTCTAACTCATTACCACACCCAGAACTCTAGCGACACGCGCGCTTGCGCGCGCCACACACACGCACACACACATACCCAACTAAATTTCCTTACTAACTTCCCGTTAGTTTAGCTGTTATGTGTTTGTATGTTTGTTTAATAAATATATTTTATTAAACCCCGGTGTCCGTTTTGGAATCACATAGACATGAGAGCCGAGTTAAAGCAGTCTTTCGAAGAACTTCCAACCTTCAGGTTATCGGTATGTTTAATCATTAAAATTGGTTTAATTAATTAAAATACTAAATTTGTGGTTAGATATTTCTGATAATAGTAATTTTATGAGACTGATTACTTTTTGCAGTTATACTGCTACACAACGTTTAACTGGCGCCCCGGTTTCGTAGAGAGTAAAATCCCTGCGTTATTTGGCGGCCCGTGCGAGGACCCTACATAATTTGGAGTCCCGTGCGAGGACCCCTACAGTGACGTAGCTGTGAATGATCTGTAGTTCTGTTCTGATGAACACAGTCCTACTCACAGTGCTCCACTGCCTTTATAAAGGGATTTGATAGGGATAATATAAACAACAGTTTCACATAGGTGTTTCATAGGAATTGGCCACATGATGACAAAATTGATGAATATCAGAAAAAGAGGACATGCATAGTGAAGCACATTGTCATGGCAGAAAGAAAACAAATAGTGAATCCGGATATCAGCATTCAATGTAAACAGAAAGGTTCGTTCTTGTGAGGGAGCAGGGGCGAGAGACCAAGAGCGACCGGGAAGGGATCACAAAGTTACCAACGATAAGTTGGCTAACCACTAAAATAGGCGAGGAAAGAACGAAAAAAGGGAACCAAACTCCCCGGTGATCAGCCATGATTATACCTGCATTCCACATGCGGGAGGCAATTACTCCTGCTGAGCTAAGCCGGCAAGCCCTCTAGAGGTCTAGATTGGTAATTACAGGAATATTCAGGAGTAGACAGTGAGAAACCATGACAGGACCCCCCCCTTAAGGAGCGGCTCCAGATGATCCATCAGAACCCTGTCTACGGAAATTATTGATGAGCTCCGGATCCAGAATGTTCCTGGATGGAACCCAACACTGCTCCTCTGGTCCATAGCCCTCCCAGTGGACAAGGTACTGAACCCCCCTGCCGACTTGCCGACTGGCCAGAATGCGGCACACGGTGTACGCTGGCTGGCCGCCCACGATCCGTGGGGACGGTGGTGGTGTCTCCACCGGCGCCAAAACACTGGTGAGCACTGGCTTGAGTCAGGACACATGGAAAGTAGGGTGCACTCTCATGGTGCGTGGCAGCTGAAGGCGCACCGTGACCGGGTTGATCCGGTGTGTGATCTTAAAAGGCCCAATATACCGGGGAGCGAGTTTCTGGGACACTACCCGCAGTGGCAATTCTTTGGTAGCTAGCCACACCCGTTGCCCCACCCGGTAGGAAGGCTGGGCGGCGATGTTGATCCGCCAGTGCCTTCTGGTTGGCAGACGAACGCAGGAGAGCCGCTCGTGCTCTCCTCCAGGTGGCCCTACAATGCCAAACGAAATACGCGGCAGATGGCACCCCAGCATCTCTCTCGTGTTTGGGGAACAGTGGCGGTTGATACCCAAACTGAGCCTCAGACGGAGAAAGGCCTGAGGAAGCGTTGCACAGGGCGTTGTGCGCATACTCCGCCCAGGCGAGTTGACGGCTCGAGGAGGAGGGATTGGCAGAGGCCAGGCACCGAAGCGTGCTCTCCAAAGACTGGTTAGTGCGTTCAGTCTGGCTATTGGTCTGTGGGTGGAACCCAGAAGAGAGGCTTGCCATAGCACCAGGGAGGGTACAAAAAGCACACCAAAACCGTGCCGTAAACTGGGGACCACGATCAGACACCAAGTCCGTTGGAAGGCCGTGTATCCGAAAAACATGGTCCACCACCAGTCGGGCAGTCTCGGGAGCTGACGGTAGCTTCAGAAGGGGAACAAAGTGGGCCGCCTTTGAAAAACGATCCACAATCACCATGATTGTTGTGTGTCCATCTGATATTTGCAGACCAGTCACAAAATCCATTGCAATGTGACTCCAAGGATGGCTAGGGACAGGCAAGGGTCTGAGAAGACCGGGTGGGGACCGGTGTGACCCCTTGTTGCGGGCACACACTGCACACGCTAAAACAAACTCCCGCTCATCCCTGGCCACCAGAACCGCCTGCTCAGGAACTCCTGGGTACGATGGACCCCACTGAAAGACCTGAGCCTGTACCTTCTTGGGGACGAACAGACGAACCGGAGGGTCACCCCCCGGACCTGGCTCCAGATGTTGTGCCTCCCGCACAACAGACTCTTTACCCCATGACACTGGAGCCATTATTTGGGTGGTTGGGACAATCGGTGCAGGAGGACGCTCCTCCTCTGCCCCATCATAGTCGGGAGAGAGCATCCGGTTTCAGGTTTTTAGAGCCTGGACGGTAGTCCAGAAGGAAGTTGAATCTCGAGAAGAATAGCGACCACCGAGCCTGTCTTGAATTCTTCCTCTGAGCACCCTGGATGTATTCTAAGTTTTTATGGTCTGTCCAGACCATAAATGGGTGCTCAGCCACCTCTAATCAGTGTCGCCACTCCTCCATTGCCAGCTTGACCACCAGCAGTTCTCTGTCCCCAACGGGGTAATTCCTGTTGGCTGGTGAAAGTGCCCGGGAAAAATACGCACAAGGGTGTACTTTCCCATCGAGAGGTGACTGCTGGGACAGAACAGCTCCTGCCCCCTCCGAGGCATCGACCTCCACAATAAAGGGGAGGGAGGGGTTTGGGGGACACAGTAGTTTGTTTCTGCTTATAAGTAAAGTATGCTATTAAACATGCACAGATGCTCCACATTAACCCCATCTGTTGCCCCCTCCTTATTAACACAAGCCTGAAAATATAATACCCAAAGTTTAATGGTGACTACCCTTTTTATTTCAGGTATGATCCTGGCCTCTGCTGAAAGGTACTCCCTAGGAATTTCAAGAATCGCTCTAAATATTACTGAAACAAAGTAACAGTGGATACAGATGCTGGTGGCTGCGCTTAGAAATCAAATAGGGCCACTACACTGGACAAATTCTGGTTCAAATTTGATGACAATACCATCACAAATCAGTATTCTGCATTGTATTTTTCATAACTGTGTCCTGGCAGGTTTCCAAAAAGGCCATGTGGACACTCCAAAAGGAAACGACAGAGTCCAAATCTTCAATTTGTCGAAAAACATCTTCGCGAGGGAAAAGACGACACCAGGCAGCAAGATCTTCAGGAAAATCAGACTTTATTAGCACACGTGCATAAAGCCGGATCAGCTCTCCAGAACTGAACCCCGACTGGCATTTGTACACCCATTTTATACACAGTTACTCCACCTACAACTCCTCCTCAAACCTCATTCTGGCAAACCACCCACACTTTTCTTATCGTAACTCCTCCCAACGCTCCTCCCACAACGTCATTGTGGCAAATTGCCAACGGTCCTTATGCTCTGCCAACTCTGTACAAAGTTCAGGGCATTCTGCCAACTACGTGTCCTCACTTCACCCCGCACCTGCTCTTGGCAAACTACCAGACCTCATAAAGTTCTGGATGCCCTCCCTCTAACACGTCATCCATACACGTCACTCTGTATCTTTCGCTTTTATAAGACAAACTAAGCAGCAGTAATCATTGAAAATATACAGACAAACTAAACATTTCATTAATATTCACTTCTAATATACTTTTCTAATATACAGACATACTAAACATTTGATTAATTATTCTCTTCTAAGGGAATAAATGTACGTAGCATTCTTTGCTCTCATTTCAACAGTTTTCACTGTGGTTTCTTGCGTTTTCATAAGCTCAGCTATAATTAATGTTCAGGGTCAAATAGATACACTTCTGGCATAAAACATTGAGAGTCCCGGAGAAATCAGCTGTACAGTCATATCTTGCTCTGCCCGTGTCCTTGACAGTTTGGTCTACACAGTTCAAGGCGGGCCCCCCCCCCTGCCAGCTGGCTGGGCTCACTGTGTAATCCTAGCACAATTTAGCAGTTAATCAGTTTGAAACTATACAGGGTACATATCATACTTTAATACAGATATATTGATAAACTTTTAGCACACATCGTCGAGAGTTTTGGAGGAACCAGCCTGCTCACTAAGGCGGAGTCTGATTTTGACTTGTGGTTATCATGCTTTTAGGAGGGAGATCTTTCGTTCTGTGAATTTTCCCCTACATTCCCCCCTTTCGGGGTCAAAACCTATGGCCCCGAATATCTCCCTTGGCCAATGCACCATACTAAGTTGGGTTCCTGCACATCCCCTGCTGCTATAGCAGCATCCAATGGCCTCAGACTCCTCAACGGCGTTTCCATGGTTTCTCCAACACTCTCTGCACAAGTGCATCCCGCGTAATTTGACTGGCCATAGCCCTATCACAGCTGTATGTATTATCCTCAGTGACTCAACTATTAAAATTATCACACACTTCTTTTAATTTTGTTAACATGTTGATCCGTAGCACGAGGAATTGCCATAGTCCATGTAACAGGTGGGCTCCTGGATCTAACCAGTGGATGTGGTCTGCACGTCCCTCCACTGGTGAGCCGGCTTTATCTTCCAACCAGTGGATGTGGTCTGCACGTCCCTCCACCGGTGAGCCGGCTTGCAATTCTCGTACTGGGTCCGCTGGGGCACTGTTGGTGCTTCTGGCACTCCCAGCTGTAAGCTGGAATAAAGTGACCCTAAAAAACCAAAACCAAAATAACAACATACAACCCAGAAAAAACACTAGGCACGGAAATAAAGAACCATGAGACGCAGCTCAGGAAAAAACACAAACCAAAATACAAATACCGGGGACAACGTCCCTCACCCACAAGCTCACATGAGCAGGAAAATAAAATGAGACAAAGAACCTTTAGGAAGGCGTCTGGCTCTATGTGTTACTACTCTGTCTAAGTTCACCAAGTTTACTTTTATTTTTACTTTGATTATCTACTCCAATTAGAATCAGATAAATACCAGCTATCATAAATACTACCCCTACCAGCATCATCAAAATTGCGCTGACTCTGCTGCCCTTTCCACTGATTGGTTTGCCCACCATTCCCTGGCCCTCCCTTCATTTGGTTCCCACCCATTTGTAGTTCCCCCCCTTGTATATTACCTTGCATGGCCACTGGGTGAGGGATGCCGGAGAAGTTGTAGACCACCGCTGGCGGGGCGCCATCGGGCTGCTCCATGGTTCGGGTGTGGGGGGTGCTTTTGTTCTTTGGCTTCCAGCTCCTTCATCTGCACAGTAGTTTTCTTTGAATGTCTTTTGCTTGATCTTCCAGCTTTTTTCCATCTTTTCGCTGTCTCCCTTCAGCATGCGCCACATGATCCACAAACTCCCTGTGTGTCATGGTGTTCAGTCCCACCACCTCATCAAGGCGGCACCCCACTCCTGGTGACATCCCCTCCCGTATGGCTTTACGGCATTATGGGATCTGTTTGTGCGTCCCTTTCGGTTATCAGCCTCCACCTGCGCACCACGTACATTGTCAAATGGCCCACTGTCCACTGCTGTAGGAGGTTTGCATCTGGGCTCTGACAACGCCAGCCTGCTCGAATATGTCCAGCATTGTTTCCATCCCCACAATCTTCCCCAGGAGAGCCTTCAGGCCCCCCACAGCCAAGATTCGGCCGCTCATCTCCTTCTCCAGCACCCTGAACCAGTGGCTCACTCCATTCTGTAACTGAGGGAGATTTGTTATTACATGTTGCATGCCCTGAGTGGACCAGGGAATGTATCGAGGTACAGCAACCCTAATTAATAATGGCCCTACTATTTTGGGGAGCTCCTCCTTATCGCGAAACCGTATGGGTTTCTGTGTTGTTCTTGTTTTATTTTAAAAAAATTATAGTTCTGTATCACCCAGCTAAGTCCCTCTGCACCTGTTTTGACCCCCCTTCTCCACACTCCTCCTTCCCAAGGCCACACGTCATACGGAGGCGGAGTCGCCTCTTCGCTTCAGTTTCTACCCGCCGCCATTACGCTCTCCTTCTCCTCCGCATATTTTTCTTATCAAGCGGCCATTTTGCCACCATTTTCTTAGTTCTTTTTTTGTTTCCACTTATCGGCGATAGTTCTATCTCCTGTATACATTTAAGATACACCCCCGCTATTATCTCAATCGCCGTTTTCTTTCTCTTTTTCATTTTCATATACTGCCCATAATACTTTTATATTATTATCTATTTATTTATATTTTTTATCTATATTATTATGTCTTTAACCTTTATTTTCCCTATTATTATCTATATTATTATATATTTTATCTTCATTTTTCCGCCAGAGCCTGTATTTTCTCCCATTAATACTTTTATTCACCCTCTGCGTTTCTTATCTTACACATACATAAATAACGATTTTTACCTCCGTTGTCTCAATACAACGTTATATCCGCACACGCACAAGCATTCTAAGCCTCAGCACAGCGTTATTTTTACCTTTGTTGCCTCAATACAACATTATATTCGCACAAGCCTTCGAAGCATCAGCACAGCGTAACAGTATTTTCTCTTACATCACAGCAATTTTTCTCTTACATCACACCTTGAGGTAACTACCTAGATATATCTTGCAGGATCCCCTTCTTGGGTTTCTTTCCTTCCAAGTCTCTGGCACCTCTTATCACATAACAACTGAAAACTGTTAGCAGCAACAATATAACTTCAGTCCGCAGTATCAATATACTTTTTAGACTTAATACAAGTTCTGCTAAAAAAACATTTTCCAACACAATTAATAAATTCCCACACCGTTTACTCACAGTTCGCCGCGCGCACGTTTCCTGAAAAGTTTGCTACGTTTGTCCCCTTAATTTAGTTGCCGGGTTAGTTATACGAGAGAATGTTGCCTCCGGCGTCCGGGAGAGGAGATCAGAGTCCTTGAATACTTTCATTCCCTGATAAGCTGCAGCTGCAGCCTATCAAAAAGTACTCCCCGCCCTGGTCTCCAGTCGCCGGGAGCTTCTTTCTCTTTCGTATCCCGGACGAGCCCCCAAATGTCGTGTCTAGGAAACGACAGAGTCCAAATCTTCAATTTGTCGAAAAACATCTTCGCGAGGGAAAAGACGACACCAGGCAGCAAGATCTTCAGGAAAATCAGACTTTATTAGCACACGTGCATAAAGCCGGATCAGCTCTCCAGAACTGAACCCCGACTGGCATTTGTACACCCATTTTATACAGTTGCTCCACCTACAACTCCTCCTCAAACCTCATTCTGGCAAATCACCCACACTTTTCTTATCGTAACTCCTCCCAACGCTCCTCCCACAACGTCATTGTGGCAAATTGCCAACGGTCCTTATGCTCTGCCAACTCTGTACAAAGTTCAGGGCATTCTGCCAACTACGTGTCTTCACTTCACCCCGCACCTGCTCTTGGCAAACTACCAGACCTCATAAAGTTCTGGATGCCCTCCTTCTAACACGTCATCCATACACGTCACTCTGTATCTTTCGCTTTTATAAGACAAACTAAGCAGCAGTAATCATTGAAAATATACAGACAAACTAAACATTTCATTAATATTCACTTCTAATATACTTTTCTAATATACAGACATACTAAACATTTGATTAATTATTCTCTTCTAAGGGAATAAATGTACGTAGCATTCTTTGCTCTCATTTCAACAGTTTTCACTGTGGTTTCTTGCGTTTTCATAAGCTCAGCTATAATTAATGTTCAGGGTCAAATAGATACACTTCTGGCATAAAACATTGAGAGTCCCGGAGAAATCAGCTGTACAGTCATATCTTGCTCTGCCCGTGTCCTTGACAGTTTGGTCTACACAGTTCAAGACGGGCCCCCCCCCTGCCAGCTGGCTGGGCTCACTGTGTAATCCTAGCACAATTTAGCAGTTAATCAGTTTGAAACTATACAGGGTACATATCATACTTTAATACAGATATATTGATAAACTTTTAGCACACATCGTCGAGAGTTTTGGAGGAACCAGCCTGCTCACTAAGGCGGAGTCTGATTTTGACTTGTGATTGGTTATCATGCTTTTAGGAGGGAGATCTTTCGTTCTGTGAATTTTCCCCTACAACTTGTGCCTCTTTTCGACCGGGAGTTCCTGGTAATTTAACTCCCAGGAACAAGTACGCAATGAACAAAAGGTTCCTTCAGCCTGCATTTCCACCGGGGGCTAAAGACCCCGGGGAGTTTACGCAAATTAGTCTGAAGAAAAAAAGTGAAAATGTTCCACGTTTTGCAACACTTACGCCGGTCTGTCTGCTAGCGAGCTAAACTAATAGCAAGCTGTTGTTCTTATGCTACACTGGGTGTGGGGGTGGGTGTGAAACTAATGAAAACCACATTTATTATTCAGAATCAGGCCTACTCCTTATTTACGTTTATTGAATAATAATGAAATATATATTTTTGAAATGTATTTTGAATGTTTTTAGATGCTGAGATGGCCGTTACAGACAATGGTTGTTGTTTTTACTTACCCCTCCCAACATGTTAATATTTTATGACCGCTTTTGGGTTTGGGGTCTAATTGAGCCCAACAGTTGAAATAAACCCACAATTATTGTAATATAAATATTTTGACACTTTGATTGTCGCCTTATTGTTTGCAAAATGACTAGCCCTTTACCCATAAATATGCAAAGCCTAAGGTACAGTTAGTGAGTTTGGCACCTGTATGGGAAAGTGCCACCAGAATCATCCGCAAAGAAATCTGAGCTAAAAAATAAAAATGGTTGTACATTTTATACAGTTACAAGGTGTCAAAAGAACCCCAGACAAGACATTTGTATGCAAATGTGGTTGAGGAATTAGCATAGCAATATGTTTATGGCATATTTACCATTTAATCCCAACAAATTTGAAAATTCTGAAAATCATACAGTATGTGTTCTTGGGTAGGCCGGATGGTCTTAGGCAATCATAGATCCTACAAAAATATGGCCCCGCTGCAATAGCAGTTTTCGTGCAACGGATTTAACAGTGCTCCCAAGTACAAACTGTGAAAAAATATATTTACAGTGAGAAATACAAACAAAACAAATGACCACACAAAAACAAAAAGATAACTTCTCAACTATAGTACAGCAACAATGTGGCTCTTGATTTAACATTTACACACCAAAAAAAACTCTCCAGACAGAAGGAAGGACGGGGCTCCTTAACCAGACTTAACAAGGCTTAGCCTTTTTATTAAGAGCGCTTATAATTCTGGAGCCCACGGTAGTGTGCTAATCCATGGATTGAGGCCCATTTATTGAACTTTTCATACCTCACTCCCATCAACATGTCAATCACATTCTGCAATTTCAGATGCCACATTTATTATTCAGAATCAGGCCTACTCCTTATTTAAGTTTATTGAATAATAATGAAATATATATTTTTGAAATGTATTTTGAATGTTTTTAGATGCTGATATGAAATGAGATGAAGTTCCTCACTGAACATGCCCTCTGCTATGGAGTCAAAGCTGTTTTCACTCCCCTCCTCAGAAATATTCACTCAGGCAGGTGATTTCTTCCAAGGCCGCCAAATGCAGTCTTCTGTTTTGATTTAAGCATTGCAAAACACATTTTTGTCATGATTTTACAAAAATGAAATGTGTCTTCAGCATTATTTAGCATGGCGTCCTGGGCCTGATACCCTGTTGTTCATTCATGTACCACAAGATTTCCAACAGACAGGAGAAATGTTTAAACATTTAATCCAAAAAGAATGCATACCAGTCTGTCAAAAATATCAGGAACAAAGAAATGAGCCAAGTAGGCAAAGGACTGTTTTTTTCCCCCTTTGCTCTCACTTCCCTCACAGCATGGAACTGAAGACAAGTTTAAACATTGTGTGCAAACATGTGGGACGCTTTCAATATTTGTTTATTGTTCATCAGTATTTGCATTGTATTGTGGGATTATGTATTTTTTGTGTCTGCATGTGTGTGGACAAAATATCCAATATTTATCTTTTGTGGCCAGTGGAGTTTTATCAAGTGATCCACTCTTTTCTTCTCCCAGGTGTTAATAAATAAACATTGCGGTCACCACTTGGCCGAGGACACCTAGCTGACTTTGAACACGCAAAGGCCCGGGGAAGGACCCCATAGCTTTTGCTATATGCAGTATATACAGAGGGATCCAGAATTACTGGCACCCTTGGTAAATACAGTATGCACAAAAATACAGAACAAAAAATACTGTAAACTAAAATATATATATATATATATATATATATATATATATATATATATATATATATATATATAAATATACCATTAGTGAAATAAACTTCACTTTCCAACAGAGTATTACATTTTCCAAAAATACTCACAAAGATGGCAGCTGTGAGTGTTTTGTGATAAGGTTAGAGAATGGATGCAATTTTTTACTATTCTCTCATGCAGAAATTTTAAGAATCATTGATATTCTTGGGATACCCCTCTCCAAAAGCGGTCATAAAATATTAACATGTTAGGGGGGTTAACTAAAAACAACAACAGATCTGACAGATGACAGGTTTTTCATGGGATTTAAATCTGGAGACTGAGATGGCCGTTACAGACAATAGTTGTTGTTTTTACTTACCCCTCCCAACATGTTAATATTTTATGACCGCTTTTGGGTTTGGGGTCTAATTGAGCCCAACAGTTGAAATAAACCCACAATTATTGTAATATAAATATTTTGACACTTTGATTGTCGCCTTATTGTTTGCAAAATGACTAGCCCTTTATCCATAAATATGCAAAGCCTAAGGTACAGTTAGTGAGTTTGGCACCTGTATGGAAAAGTGCCACCAGAATCATCCGCAAAGAAATCTGAGCTAAGCTTTATAAGGGGTCAAAAGAACCCCACACAAGACATTTGTATGCAAATTTGGTTGAGGAATTAGCATAGCAATATGTTTACGGCATATTTACCATTTAATCCCAACAAATTTGAAAATTTTGAAAATCATACAGTATGTGTTCTTGGGTAGGCCGGATGGTCTTAGGCAATCATAGATCCTACAAAAATATGGCCCCGCTACAATAGCAGTTTTTGTGCAATTCATTTATTAACAGTGCTCCCAAGTACAAACCGTGAAAAAATATATGTACAGTGAAAAGTATATGTACAATGAGAAATACAAACAAAACAAATGACCACAAAAAAACAAAAAGATAGCAAAAATAAATTCTCAACTATAGTACAGCTACAATGTGGCTCTTGATTTAACATTTACACACCAAAAAAAACTCCGGACAGAAGGAAGTACGGGGCTCCATAACCAGACTTAACAAGGCTTAGCCCCTCCCACAGGAACATACCAACTGCATTGCAAATATACCCACTCTACATAGGTGATTGCAGCTTCTTTTCATCTCTGTGCTGCTGCCGTTAAATAAACTAAAATGACTGCCGTTACTGTCACTGGAATTACCTCCCATACAGCAGTTATTCAGTGTGTAAAGATTTAACTCACAAACAATGGTGCGTTCCAACTCTGGCTGGCAACGCGCATGAGCAAATCGGGACAGGCACCACAAAGCCAGCTTGAGTTCTGAGGCTCGGTTTCATCCTCCAGGCTGCTGTGCCCAGAATACAGTAGTTTGCGTCATGCACAAACCTCCACATGGACGAATGAAAACATGGATAACACACAGAACGCTCTACAACATTTAACAGCTGGGTAACAATAAACTGTAGGAGAAACCAGATTATTAGTCAAAATGTCCCGATACTTGGTGGAATCCATGACACCATTGATTTTAACTAGTCACTCTGGACCTTCGGAATAGCCCCAAAATATTACTTACCCACGAAATTCCACTGTGTATGATGCGCATCTCCTTTTATGCATCTCTGTTTCAATGGCAAACATGCAATGCTGTATCTGACAGTATTTTTTGTGCATTGCCAGTCAGGCATGCCAATAATTCTAGAGCCCACTGTATGTAATGCCATGTTATGGAACAGCATTTGGCCTTGGTGCCCTATAGGTGTGCATCTGAAGTTTTGTTTTCTTTACAGGGATGTGAGATGACAATTTTCTAAACCAGTTTTTATCCTTTGTTTCCCAGATTTGGAATACAAAACCATATTCACCTCAGCACTGCGGTATCCATAATTTGAACTGAAACTGAATTTTAAATTAAATCCAAACTCTCCATCATGCTAGACTGACTGTCTTTTTCATACTGCACCAAACGACCTCAGCACAATGTGCGTATTCTATGGCCTCTGGCATTTCCTGTATGAGCAGGAAGTCCCATGCCCATACCTACCTCTTTTTTCCCCACTTCCATCTCCAGCTGTGAAGACACCTACTTCTGAGAACAGTAGTACGGGAAAGAGGGAGAGATCTCATTTAAGTCTAAATGTGGCTCACCGCAAAGGAAGGAGGGAGTTGTGTGACCCTGGGGTTACAAACATAATTGCCTGCCACCTGAGAGACAATTGAGGGTATTAGGACAATTGCGGGAATAAGGGACACTCTCTTTGTGTTGCTGTCCCAGTCCTAACCTGACAGAATCTAGGGTGGTTCTCATCTGCAATTCAGACACCACTCAATCAGAGGTTATTGTCCCTCCCCAAGAATCTTCAATTAATTTCCACTGAATCACAGACAATGATTGAATACAATGTTGCCACATTGTTAGCGATACAGAAAAGAGAGAGAGCTGGGCCTGACTTCTGAATAAAAGGCTCCCTTTGGCCAGTGTGGAGAACAGCAGCACTGAGAGGAAAAATGGGATGTGTGAAATAGTTGAAGCAAAATGGGATTTTTAATTTTTCTGACAACATTCATCTTGATATTGACAAACCACAGCTTATCTTTTTATCCTCCAAAGAATCAGACACATAGACCGCCAGTATTGAATGCTTGGAGATATTTATTAAAAGGGCAAGAAACCAGCCTCTTCAGTGAGATGCTTAACCTTGTTACAGGCCCAAATCTAAATTTAGATTGTGTGGAACATATGGAAGGAAATTTTCGTTGACAACTTATATCGTTCCAATTCTGGTCTGTGGATGAAAGATTTTATAGGAATCAGTACATTTTTATAATATTTTTCCTGTAATGATAGGGAGAAGGAGACCATTCTTACCTGTTACCACGCAATCCTCTTCTTTGAAATTGTTTGGTTCACCAGGGGCCCAATTTGTATAGTACACGGCAGTACCATCAGACCAGAACCATGTTCCCTCCTGAACAAGGGAGAGGCAAACCAAATAAATTACCATAATACTGTATTTCTTTTCTAGAAAAAAGCATGTTCACATAAAATATGCGTGAATGTATTACATTACTTTACATTACTGCCATTTGGCAGACGCTCTTATCCAGAGGGACGTACAACAAAGTGCAAACCCATAATCAGGGACAAGTGCACTGAAAGACCCCAGAGGGAAGTACAGTTTCTGCTTCAGATTTAAGAGCACACACATGTAAAACCCCACGCTAACCCAATGACAGAATTTAGCGGGGGCCGAAGGGGGTTTTGCGTGCTTGTCCTTCTGGCGTTGCTGGGAGAATACTAGTAGTGTTAATTATTATCCTCTGTACAAGAACAGAGCATAATTACGTTTAAGAATATACTGGGTCCGTTGCCACGGGTCGGATATGGATTGACCTGCCCCATATCCCGCTTACGGCTGGCCTGAAACGGATCAGTACAATTCTTAATATTCTCCGCTCTCAAACGGGGCCGTAATGTACGCTTTGTGGTTACTATAGTTTTGTTCGTTTATCTGACTCCATTTAAAATATAATTTAGAAATTTGGGTTTGTAACTTACGCAGACCTTGGGAGTGATTACACTCGACTCGTACCTGCGCCACCATTACTCAATATATGCTCCCGGGATTAGCATTATTGCTGAAATCTCAGTTCGGTGGAGAACTCAGAGGCTGAGGGTCCAGTCAACACAATACATGCAAACCTGCCATGATAGTTGCGAGCCCAGGTCGGCGTAGCATTATCTGGGCTCCTTAGAGCTAATTTGGCAGGAACCAGCGCCGTAACGCCCATGGGTTCCCTTCGCACCAGATTACAAGAGCCGGGCATCCCTCCGACCCTTTAACGGACAGAAATAGACGGCCTCACAGCTTAGAACTACCACAGGTGTACCGCCGATCGGTCGGTCTCTAGCCAGTATTCAGTTGTAATTTAGGCTGAAAAGGTACAAGATGAATTAGAGTCATGGAGATCACGCAAGTTACAAACAAAATAGTTTATTTGCAGACAGGTAGGTTATTAGCTTTAGAATATCATAATCAATTACAAAATACACGAATTAAGAATAGACAGAGTAAATAATCATACCTAGCCTGCTTGGACTACACACAAACACAGAGTATAGAATATGCCGTGTGGAAAGTCGAATATGATCTTCCGCTGCTACACATACATACATACATACATACATACATAAGACATGTTGTGTGGGAAGTCGAATACGATCTTCCTCATACTTACATACACGTACAATATGCTGTGTGGGAAGTCGAATACGATCTTCCCAGATTGGTCTGTCTCCCTTGCTTTTATGCCAAATCATACGTTTGGAACCAGGCGGCAGTGCCATAAATCAACCTGGAGGGGTGGTCAAATCTGGAATTTAGACCTCCACCCTTGGGGGTTGTTAAGTAGGGAAAATTAGATGATTACCCAGAGAGGACGTGTAGGTTTTCCCTTGAGTTACTGAAACTATGGTTTATTAAACTCCATTTGGTATGAAATGTATCTCATCCGACTCCTTGATTTTACCAGATCACATCCATACCAAACAGATTACCCTTATGTTTTATTATGTTGCAGTTATCATGAAACCTCCCTCCTGATTATCCATTTTACATGCACTCCCTGTTACCATTACATAAGACTTAATGCAATAATACAAGGATCACATGTTGATGTTTTCAAGGTTTTACCGGGTCTATTTACTATCTTAATAGCAGTTTTGTATATTTAATCTGGGAGAGCAGTCACCGGTGTAACGACAGCAGTGCCCAAATGAGGGCACTGTGGCATTGTCCGGAGTCTTCCCCCTTGGAAGTGACCAGGTATGGGGTCACAGGGAGGTCACCAATGTTTGGGAGGATTCTTTTCCCATGACCCAACTGGCCTTGGACCACTCATACATCTTAACTCCCCAACAGGTAGTCTAAACAACATTGAAACCCCAGCTCTCAGGCCCCTCACAAATGACAGCCCTTCCTGACCTTGACCACTATGCTACAGGCCGCCCCATCATATCTATGAATGCTGTAGTTGGGAGTTTTCATGATAACTGCATTATGCTGTAAATATGTATTTGTGCCTCTCATGGTAATATACCTTTTGGATAAACCTGATTTTGGTGAATGAAAGGAAAGGAGACACCCCAGACTGTTTGGTTTCTTCTCCTTATCTCCGAAATCCAGGCCTTAGTTCTTGACCCTAAAAGTGAGTCACCCATCTATAATTTACAGCCAGGCCCACCAGGCAGGGGGCTAAAACACATGGCTTCTACAGAGACAGCTTTTGCCCAGTTTCCCCTCGGCTCCTGAATGGTTGTGATATCAACGGTAGACTGTTACAAAAACTAGACCATTACACCAGTCGCACTGAACCAATCAGAATAACACCAAACATTACAATATTCTGACCTGGGATTATCATGAAACATCTTTATGCCATCTCCAGTACTCCTGTACTCAAATCCTGTAGGAATGTGAGAAAAGGAGGCCCCCAGGGCCCAAGATGGCACCTCTAAGTATCCTTCTCTAGCTCTCCTCCACAGGCATGTGTGCCAACGGTGGGGGCTAACAATGTATGCTCCAGGAGGGGGAAGTCAGCAAGCTGACCAGCGCATGAGACCAAATGTTACTTTTGACTGGCTTACACTGCTACATAACATTAACTGGCGCCCCAGTTTCGTAGAGAGTAAAATCCCTACATTATTTGGCGGCCCGTGCGAGGACCGTACATAATTTGGAGCCCCGTGCGAGGACCCCTACATATTTTGGTGCCCCGTGTGAGGAAGACTAGCTTTGGCTCAAATTTCATGTCTTGTGATTCATAACAAATTCCCCTTCCTAATTTGGAGCTCTGTGTGAGAAAGACGAGCTTTGGCTCATATTTCATATCATGTGACAAATTCTCGGCATTCATTGGCTTTCTCAGCTAAATAGCCACAAGTGCAATTTTCTGAAAAGACCACTAGATGTCACCCTTGTACCATTTTTGAAAACCTGCATGAGCCGCTTTCTCAATACACTGCCTCCACGTGTAACATTGTGGCATTACATTCGTAATCTTACACGGTAGTCTGTTGATTTGCATTTACCTTCCGGTATAATACGTATTATCAATAATAGTATTATTAGAGTAATTATAATTAATAAAGTACGGCTATCAAAGTAATTTTAATAATTAATTGAATGTTACTTTTAAATTCTAATTTAATTGTAAGATGTAGGATTAATTGTAGGATTGTAAATTGTAGGATTAATGTGATGAGCATCACAGTTCCTATTTTACGGTCTGAATATCCGCTATATGTTCAGTCATTTTGCTGTTGTTGCATCGCAGTACCGCTAGTGCAACGCGAGTCCCTGTGTGATGCTATAGCTACCTTGTACTATAGTTAGAGAATATTCAAAGAGCGTTTTAAATTCTTTATCCTTCATCACAACTTGTCTGTTGGATTGTGATTTTGGTGAACAATTCATTGCCAACTTTTAGGAGCTCAAGGCCCTTGTGAAATAGTTAACTTCAAGAGTACCCTCTTAAGGTACTGATTCAGCTTTTAGCTTTATTTGGCTTGAGATATGGAACCTATATCTATTGATGAGTACCTTTCCTTTTTAGCCCACGGTTTAGCACCTGGCTACATAGCTTTCCTGAATCAGATGAACCTCACTGATTGTAGGAAAGAAATGTTCTCCTTAATCAACGAGAAAGGTCACTCCCCCAACCATTCAAAAGACCCAATTCTAAGTTGTCTGGTCTAGAATTTTGCCAGACAGATTAGTCTTGCTCTTCAGAGCAACAAAAACTTTGAAGCATGGCATACCTCAAAGGACAACACACCAGTGTTTTACTTGAGCTTCAAACTGTTGGCAAGAAAGCAGTACAATATTTGTGTGATCTGCATTCAGCCGAATCAGATCCTACAGAGAGGAATTATTTCAGTTGAAGAGTGGATGCCACAAGCTACCACATCCACTCTCTTCTGTAAGCCTGCTTTCTCAGGCTTGCCCAACTCCAGCTTCTCCCGCTTCCTCCTTACACCACAAGGCGAGGGAAAGGGGGTCACAAATTGATTCGGGTTTGTCAGATCCCCGTTCCACAGCTTGCTCTGATGGAGACTCGTCAGTCTCCTCAGATTGCAGTGTTGTTGACCACCCTTGCAATGGTTTGTCCACCTGTTCCCTAGAGAGGGAAAGGAGGGACTCCATCCCAACGGTGGTCCATCTCCGCAAAGGAGAAACAGTCAGGCAAGTACAGGACTGCACCTTCCAAGCTTACCCCTCTAGCGAGGAGGTCAGGGAGCCCTCCTGTGGACACGGTAGAGGAGATTCTGCGTTATTAATCGGGCACACAAAAAGCAACGCTAATCCCACTAGCTTTCCCTTAATAACTGAGAGGATAGGTGACAGCTCTGTACAGTACAGTGACAGCGACAATTCAGCTTCTGCCAACCATTGTGAGAATAATGACTGTTTTGCAGCTCCGCCCCCTAAACCTAACCGAGGACATCGAGCTCCGCATGAAACGCGTTCACATTCAAATGTGATTTCAGTCTCTTCTTCACCAAACAGGCAGACTAGTGCAACTTCACATGGTCTTTGCTTTGAGGAGCTAGAGGCCATGGCGAAGTATGTCCACACATTTGACCCCAAGCAGTTACTTGAGTGAAGTTGACTACTGTCTCTCAGACCTGCCCAGGGCAACTGATCGAGAAAAGGTAAGACTTGTATGGAAAACCTCTACCAGAGAGATCCATACATTTATGGAACAACTTCCACCAAAGGTTCGTTCTAGCTATCCTAAGGTTTGTGAAGCATTGGTAGCTGAGTACCTGCCACAGTTTGATCAGGCCACAGCCATGATCAAATCTGTGGAGGTTAAACATAGCCGCACAGAACGTCCAAAAGACTTTTACCAATGTCTTAAGCGTGTGTTTTTCCAGGGCAGAAACGGACCAGGCTTAGATGAGGATCAAGCCTTCAAATCCCTTTTTGTGCACAACCTGCACCCCTGCGTCCGAACTCATGTTTCATTGTTTTCAAGGGGCCAACACAGCCCTTGAATTAAGAAATGAAGCCCAAATGGTCTGGGAACGGACACTAAGGGTTGTGCGCAGGAATGAGGTATTGGAAACAGCAAAGCACATTGTTCCAACCAAACCAGCTGGCACTTTCCAGGTTTCCCCTTTAAAGTCTAATAGCTTAAAACAACGGCATACGAGTAAGTTCCCGGTTAAGAGCCACCGTGGTCGCTTCTCACACTCTGATTCCAGCTGGAATTGGAGAGAAGACCGACCCGGTAGGCCCAAGCGTCAGAGTCACCAGCATGACTCTGATAGGGAAGATACCTTGTCTGAAGAGAGCTTCTTCAGTTCTTCTGAGGACACCTAAAGCCTCTAACCTAATGTGTATGCCTTGAGTAACCACTCCAAAGAGCTATCTGGTCTTGTTCAACCACCATCAAAAGACGTTGAGTAAGACTGATCAATAGCCGTGGTCTCCTCACAGACTCCCAGCTGAAGCTTTGACAACTTTCTTTTGCACACCTTTCCTACCAAAGGGGGGTTGCAACATAAACTGGTAGTTTACAGCAGTCACTTAGATTTGCATGTAGCAGCAGCAAACGCAGATCGTAAGTAGGTACTGTAGAGTTAAATCCGACACCTGTTATAACTTGTAAACGTTCATTGCTTCTTTCTACACCTACTGAACCATTGTAAATTATTGCATGTAGGAACTACAGTGTAATCTTTACAAGTATATTGCCACACCCCAGTGTGCCTTACTCCAGCTCTTCCCCAAGTACGACAAGACCACTTGTGAGCTTACCTCATAATTTAGAAATGAGACCACCTCTCTATTTCCTTCCTGATGACACAGCCATAAGGTTAAACTTGGATACAGAAAGCTGTCCTAATTTGAAAATGTCCCCTCATATTTCAGATGACAACCCTCGTTAGCAACCTGACTGAAGGGACTAGAACAATTGGTCAGTCTGAACAAGACTACCAAAGGCTACAACCTCTCCATCCTAGACCCTGTAGGGACTACAACTTCCACATTCCCACAGGAAAATTCTGCGACGTCCACCACGAATGACGTCTCACTTGGTTCAGCCAATCCCGTAATGGCGGGAGCAATAAACGGTCCCGTATAAGAGCAAGACACGTTCTTGGGATCTCTCTCTTCTGTTTCTTCTACTTTTTCTGCCTCTTCTGCTTGTTCTCTTCGACGCACCCTTTTTGGCCAGTCGCTTCAGCTCATCTGCTCCGAGACTCAGACAGAGGCTGAATGCTGCACAGCGCACTACCAGGCCTACGGACACACCCAGTTACCTCGCGGTAACTACGTGGCCTATAGTGAGTGGAAATTGTTGTACGCGGAACACTACATCAGTTTACCCCAATAAAGCTCAACAACGAAACAGCAACGAACTTTTACACCTGGAAAAGGACCAGCGGATCAGACGACAACGCGCTGCTAAGACGGGAACACCCCAGCCTGCGCATCTCTCCCGGACACCATTCACAGCACCATCGCCGCTTCAAAGACAGCATGTCTTTTGGATCCAGCAATGCGTATGGACTCAGTAAGAAAACAAACATTCAGGCATAGCCAGTGTTTAGTTTAGTCTTAACTGTTTTTGTGAATCTGTGTTTCAATATTTACCATCCAACCATTGTAATGTGTTTGGTTAGCTACATATATATGTACGTGAATTGATTCGCCGTCTTTTGCGCATATATAGAGTAAAACTACGCAAGTAGTCCCTTCTCACAGCTAACTCTAACTCATTACCACACCCAGAACTCTAGCTTACTCAAGCTAGCTACTCCCACCTTTCCTTTGTTCAAGCGACACGCGCGCTTGCTTGCGCCCACACACACGCACACACACACCCTAACTTCCCCTACTAATTCCCGTTAGTTTATCTGTTCTGTGTTTTACGTTTGTTTAATAAATATATTTTATTAAACCCTGGTGTCCGTTTTGGAATCGCATAGACATGAGAGCCGAGTAAAGCAGTCTTTCGAAGAACTTCCAACCTTCAGGTTATCGGTATGTTCAATCATTAATATTGGTTATTTTAATTAATTAAAATACTATATTTGTGGTTGGATATTTCTGATAACAGTAATTTTATGAGACTGCGGCCCGTGCAAGGACCCTACATAATTTGGAGTCCCGTGCGAGGACCCCTACAACCCCTATGTCATCTGAACATTTTCGTGGCTGGGTCATTTCTGTTGGTCCTCCACCGACTGGACGCCATCCAATAACAAACAAAACGACTAACCCTTTCACCAAGGTTTCTTATGTTTTGTGACAATGTTTTCACTGTTCGACCTTAGTGTTTCACATTGTTTGTATCATGTGTTTTAGACCAGTTTAGTTAATTGTTGATAAATGCCTGTATGTTTGTCAGTCAATTGTGAACTGTGTTACCGAACAAATGTACTTGACCTGTGGACTGTGAACTGACTTTTGTGCTCTCAAGGAACACTGGCTTCAGCCGCATCCTGAGACCACAGGGGGGATGTAGGAACTACAACTTCCACATTTCCACAGGACAATTCCGCGACGTCCACCCCGCATGATGTCTAGCTTGGTTCAGCCAATCCCGTAATGGCGGGAGCAATAAACTTTCCCGTATAAGAGCAAGACACGTTCTTGGGATCTCTCGCTTCCGTACAAATAACCCTTAGAGAATGGCCTACGGCTCTCCGGGCTTAGTCAGTGGACTGTTAAATTAGGTGAACTAAGTTTCTAAATTAATTTAATCAAGCGTCGCAAACTCGCAGAAACGCTTCCCAAAGCGTAAGTACCCTTGTTGCGGTAATTTAATTAATTTGTCTCTTGACCACCCAAATTTCAACTAGGTGTACGCGCCACTACACGCTATAACCGTAGTCCACCATTATAAGGCCCAAGCTATATTCTCTACCAATTCCTTCCCCCATCCTCTTCGCCCGCTACGTGTACTCACGTGCACACGCTCTTTCTCTCTTCCCTTGTCTCCTTCCCTCGCTTTCTCGACGCGGGCATACGTGTACGCGCATTCCTTTGTCCTCCATTTTTCTTCCCTCTTCAATACATTACTTTTTCGTTACGCCCTTTTTATTTAGCTGTGTTTATGATTAAAATTTGTGTTCAATAAATACTCTTTATTGTAACCGGTTGTCCGTCTCAATGTTTTTCCAACACTGAACTAAGCCAACTAGCTATTTAAGAATGATATTTTAGGCTACTTATATAAAATCGAACTCATATAAGTTGTTGTTGAATTCATAGTATTAATTCAACTGTATGACTGTTGAATGATTTATTCAATCATTACTATTGAGTCCGTTATTAATAAAGTAGCTAAATTCTTTATGTCTTCAATGTGAGCATTTATTTGTTCATGCAGACGAGAGTTGGAATAAATGTACTAGGCTGTCCAGTTAGCTAGCATTAGGTGTATGTGAAAATGAGCAAACTAATGGCAATTAGCAATGGATCACATCACAGGTAAACTCACCAGAGGTTAAAATAACCAAATCAATCTTTTTTTTTTTTATAATCCAACAATAATACTGCTTTGCGGCGCTGCCATCTTCTTACACATTCAACCAAAGATGATGTGTGAAAATAGAGATGCTCCACTTGCCCCCAAAATAACCCCTATCAATTACCCCATCAAGTATTCTGGGAAGATGCCTGAAACAAGAGCAACTTCAACCGTGGGAAGGCTAGTGTGATGTAACAGCCGAATTCTAGAAATTGTAAGCCAGTCATAAGGAACATTTGGTCTCATGCGCTGGTCAGCTTGCTGACTTCCCCCTCCTGGAGCATACATTGTTAGCCCCCACCATTGGCACACATGCCTGTGGGGGAGAGCTAGAGAAGGATTTTCTCACATTCCAGAACAGGAATATTGGAGATGGTATAAAGATGTTTCATGATAATCCCAGGTCAGAATATAGTGATGTTTGGTGTTATTCTGATTGGTTCAGTGCGACTGGTGTAATGGTCTAGTTTTTGTAACAGTCTACCTTTGATATCACAACCATTCAGGAGCCGAGGGGAAACTGGGCAAAAGCTGTCTCTGTAGAAGCCATGTGTTTTAGCCCCCTGCCGGGTGGGCCTGGCTGTAAATTATAGATGGGTGCAAGAACTAAGGCCTGGATTTCGGAGATAAGGAGAAGAAACCAAACAGTCTGGGATGTCTCCTTTCCTTTCATTCACCCAAATCAGGTTTATCCAAAAGGTATATTACCATGAGAGGCACAAAGACATATTTACAGCATAAATGCAGTTATCATGAAAACTCCCAACTACAGCATTCATAGATATGATGGGGCGGCCTGTAGCATAGTGGTTAAGGTCAGGAAGGGCTGCCATCTGTGAAGAGCCTGTGAGCTGGGGGTTGACTCTGCCATTTGTGAGGTGGGGGTTCTGGTGGGTGTCAAAAGGGACAAAGGACAATACTGTTTGTAGTACCTTTTGAGGAGTTCCAGACCAGTGACGCCAAGAAGATAAAGGAGAGATATATGGTGGGTGGATGAGCGGTTCCCAGGCAATTAGGCCATGTGGGCCATTAAAACTCCCGGGAAAAGAATGTGCCTAACATCTTATGACCCCACACCTGGTCACTTCCAGGGGGAAAGACTCCGGGCAGTACCACAGTGCCCTCCTTTGGGCACTGCTGTCATTACCCCAGGGACTACTCTCTTGGATGAAAACCTCAAAACTGTTGTTTAGATGGTCAATAGACCCGGTACAATATTGTAAACATTGCCCATGTGATCCTTGTTGTATTGCAATATGCCCATTGTAGTAATAACAGGAATTACATGTAAAATGGATACACAGGAGGGAGGTTTCATGATAACTGCACCATAACAAAACATTAGGATAATCTGTTTGGTATGGATGTGATCCAGTAAAGTCAAGGAATCAGATGAGATACATTTCATACCAAATGGATTTTAATAAACCATAGTTTCAATAACTCAAGGGAAAACCTACACGTCCTCTCCTGGTAATCATCTCATTTTCCCTACTCAACAACCCCCAACGGTGGGGGTCTAAATTCCAGATTTGACCACCCCTCCAGGTTGATTTATGGCACTGCCGCCTGGTTTCAAACGTATGATTTGGCATAAAAGCAAGGGAGACAGACCAATCGGGGAAGATCGTATTCGACTTCCCACACAACATGTCTTATGTAGGTATGCGTGTATGTAAGTATCGGGAAGATCGCACTCGATTTCCCACACTGTGCATACTTTGTATATGTGTGTAGCGAAAGCAGGCTGGGTAAGATTTCACTCTATTCTATTTATCTTTAATTTGTCTATTGACTGTAATTGACTGTTTTATTCTACGCTAACTGCCTACCCGTCTGGAAATAAATTATTTTGTTTGTAACTTGCGTGATCTCCATGACTCTAATTCATCTTGTACCTTTTCAGCCTAAATTACAACTGAATATTGAGGGGGACAATGGGGACCAAGGACTGACCGATCGGCAGTCCCGTGGTACAGGTGATAGTTCTAAGCTGTGAGGCCAGCAAGTGTCTGCCAACGTAAAGGGTCGGCTATGCAAGGCTCTTGTGGTTTGACGTGAAGGGAACCCCTGGGCGTTACGCCGGTTCCTGTCAAATTATCTCTAAGGAGCCCAGTTAATGCTACGCTGACCTGGGCTCACAACTATCATGACTGTGTTGCATGTATTGTGTTGACTGGACCCTCAGCCTCTGAGTTCTACACCGAACTGAGAGCTTGGTACCCATGTGATAGTTCTAAGCTGTGAGGCCAGCAAGTTTCTGCCAACGTAAAGGGTCGGTTAGGCATGGCTCTTGTGATTGGACGCGAAGGGAACCCATGGGCGTTAATGCGCCGGTTCCTGTCGAATTAGCTCTAAGGAGCCCAGTTAATGGTGCGCCGACCTGGGCTCACAACTATCATGACAGTGTTGCATGTATTGTGTTGACTGGACCCTCAGCCTCTGAGTTCTACACCGAACTGAGATATTCAGCAATAATGTTAAATCGCGAGAACATATATTGAGTAATAGTGGCGCAGGTACGAGTCGAGTGTAATCACTCCCGAGGTTCGCGTAAATTCCAAACCCAAATTTCTAAATTGTATATCTTAAAATGGAGTCAGATGAACGAGTGGAACGAGAGTAACCACTAAGCTTTCAAAACGGCCCCGTTTACGAACGGAGAATATTAGGAATATTACTGATCTGTTTCAGGCCAGTTGTAAGCGGGATATGGGGCAGGTCAATCCATATCCGACCCGTGGCAACAGACCCAGTATATTCCTAAACATAATTGTGCTCTGTTCGTGTGCGGAGTTTGATAATTCAAATTTTTTTCATTCACTTCTAAACAGCCAGGAAAGAACACGTCGTCCCTTCACCTCCAGCTATTCCCTCATTGGTCTAGCTGTGCAGGTTCTACAAGTGGTGACCCCGACGTGATCTAATTTCATTACGTGATCAAACTTCATCCATGTAAGATTCGTCTGCCGAGGCTTACAATGGGTGAGGTGTCTGAAGTTTGTTCCATCTGGTGGTGTTGTGGCATTCCGGCATGATACCCGTTACCGCGGGGGTATGGTTTTTCTTCCATCTGGTTTTGCGGTCCTTGGTGTGGTGAGTAGCACAATTTCTTTCATATGGGCATATGTTTGGGAGAGTTGTGTTATTTTACTGCATGTACACTGTTTAGGGAATCGACATATCCTGTACAGGGCTGGGACCGTGGAATCCAGTCATATTTGCAGGTTACTACCTCTCAGGGTATGTAACGTAATTATTGGAGGAGGTAAAGAGAGAGAAAGGTTGATGTGCATGTTTTGTAACGGCGCTGTGTTGCTGTGGCTGTTAGCTTAGAGAGCAAGTAGGCTCCGGTAGCAACATGTTTGCGAACAAGCATGTCACAGAGAAGGTAAAAGTGTTTAGATCTGTATGTAGAGATGAGTGGTTTATGAGCTGGTATGCTTTGAAAGTTGTATAATAATACATATATGTGTGCGGTCTGTTAGGATGCGCATATATAATATTAATTTTGGAGTAAGCTTGAGCTCCATTAAAGGTGGCAAGTTTCTCCATTATAATTGCATAAATTGTTATAAGTTGCAACTGGGTGCTGAATCAGGGGCATAGCCTAGGTTCTAGGTTCCAGACCTAGAAGCGGAGTCTGGGGAGTGCTGATACTAAACCCAGGTTGTCTGTGTTCCACAGCGGGTATACTTCTCAAGCCCTTTGATTGTGGTGGTTATAACAAGTATGGTGTTTATAACAAGACTTGAGACTATCGGGTATCCGTCCGTAGGGAGCAGCAGTTTTAAGTCTCAGTGATTGAGGCCTGTATCAGTGGTTGCGATATCTCTGTATACTAGGCCCGATGTTACGTCATAGGGCCGCTGGGTGCCACAGCAGATATAAGTCTCCACCCCTCTGATGCGCTGCTACAAGGTTGGGGAATATTCTGCACGTGGTGCCTATGTCTAGACCTCTGAGACGGGGGTCGGGTGTCGCCTCACAGAATTTCTGTCTTTCTGAGCTGCTGGAAACTGAGTCCTCTGGCATGTGCTACCTGTATTGGCAACAGTTGTATACTTATAATTAAATGCATAGGCAATAGTTTGTGAAATATTTGTTATAGACATATGTAAAATTAAATCTACTAAATGTTCTATAATAGATGTCACATAGGCTTTGCCCTAGTGGGGATACATCTGTTGTAAAACAGGATGAAATCCCTGATTATATAATTTGTCCTATCGGATAAATTAAATTATTTAGGCATAGGCCAAATGTATAGTGCATCTTGGTGTACCATATTAGTTTCCTCTGCTTCACTTTGTGTGCTCTAGTTGCACCACTGTGAATGCAGATAATTTATATTGTTATATACGGTATACTGCATGTCTGTGCATGTCATTTAAGAATTGTTAGTTAATAACACTAATATACTTACTTGGATGCCAGTTAGATTAACTGAGGCATGTGTGTACCTAAATCTAATTGTATGTTTGTGTGGTTTCTCCCACTAACACAAAATATATATATTAGAATATTTTCTAGACCTTAGATAAACCAGTTAATGCCATGAAAGGAACCCTTTAAAGTTTTCACTGATTTACAGTGACTTGTGGCATCTGTGCCTATGTGGTGAGGTGTGTACCACAGGAGAGGTCTTTATAGCCCAGTAACACTGAATTGGCTTATATTTTGGAAGGTGTTCCAAATGAAAAATGTTTAAGCAAATTTCAGAGTAAAAGAGAAGAAGCAATTCCTCCTCTTATTTACACCTCCGGGCATAAAACCTAACAAGGGGGGTCATTTTCTGGCAAGGACTGATTTATGGGTCATTCTACTCCCCCCACAGTTTCAAGCTTTTCAGTTTCTCACTGCCCCCTCACAGCTCCCTTTGTGCGTCTTGTCTCTCCTTCCCTAAGTGTTTGTCACGTGTGGTGTTTCTTGTTGTAAGAGCAGTGAACCTGCACTCTCAATGGTTTATCTTGAGAGAGTGTATGAATTGTTTTGTTTTGATGTTGTTTTTGATCAATTCTTTAATTTGATTACAGATTTATGCAGACATTCACCCTGCATAAATGTATATATTTTTATTGTTTTTGATTAATTCTTTAATTTGATTACGGATTTATGCAGACATTCACCCTGCATAAATGTGTATATTTTTATTGTTTTTAATCATTCTTTAATTTGACATATGGATTTATGCAGATATTCACCCTGCATAAATGTTTATATTTTGAAGCAAATAGCTGCGTTATACATCTTGTGTTTGGTATATGTTAGTTTTAACCATCCCAGTATTCTGTTCTGCATGCGATATACTGCAATATAGTAGTATGCATGGCTACAGGCACAGCTCGATAATTTAGTTCCTGAATTCGGCAGACGTGCCATCCAAATACTTATAGGATAATTCATTATCCTAAATTTCATCAAGTTTGGTAAACCAGATGATCACTGGTCTCAAACATATCATTCATAGTTTACAAAAAATATATTCACGGCTGTTAGATCTGAAGCGCAGGCGCTCCATTCTATTAGCTGTTCACTTGTCCATCAGACCCATACCATCGAGGCTGGCATAGGTGGATTGTGTCAGAACAAAGATAAAATATTCTTTATCCACTTCATTAATGTGTCTATGTATTGTTTGTATGTTTACTATAAATAGTTGTACTGTCTATATTGGATTCTTGGTTTCTTTTTCTTTGATTCACCTAAAACAGGTCGATCTAAATTCCACTACCATATGCTCAACCTGCGTAGTAGTGAAGAATCAGGTATTTAAATTAGATCACCGTATTGGTGCATATCTCTATAAGGGACATGAAGACCATATTGACTACTCGCACTGGTTATCATGAAACATCTTGTCATTATTATATGTCTAACAATATTTTCCCATTTTGTGCCAAATGTATTGGTGTTCAGTTTTTGTCTGGCCATGCTGAGATCGTCCAGGTGTCTCACCCACAGTAGTACGTTATCAGCGAGATGAGCTCCTTCACGCATGAAGGTCTGACCTGTCCAGCGAGTCACTTGATCGACTGGAAGTGATTGAGGACTTCGCAAATGGTCAGATCTGCGTTCTGAGGAGAATTCCGCTGGAGGTGGACGTCTTTCTGTGGTGGACGGACACTATTTCTGGACAGTGTGCATGGTCTCTGACTGACCTAATGGACCTGGTGCAACGGGTCGTCCAGGGCTAGCTCCTCTACCAGCTCTGCCCTGGATGCCTACATATGGTGGGACTGGTGGGACTGGGTATTCTGAGGGTCCGTTATCACCAGCCTCATTCCACTCCCTAAAATCTTCTACCCCTGCTGTTTCGGTGCTCAGCCCCCTGCAGGTGCCAACACTGTCGGGATTGAGACCCCAAGCATCCGCAGGGAATTACATGTACAGCCACAGCTTTCACAGTGACCCCTTGGAACTGTGTTGTTTGTCCCTCGGGGCCATAGGGGGGAATCTGTAAGCCAGTCATAAGGAACATTTGGTCTCATGCGCTGGTCAGCTTGCTGACTTCCCCCTCCTGGAGCATACATTGTTAGCCCCCACCATTGGCACACATGCCTGTGGGGGAGAGCTAGAGAAGGATTTTCTCACATTCCAGAACAGGAATCTACAAAATTCTACAAAATGCTGGGCAGCCATTGGAAATATTCTTTAACTTACATGAGAAAGGGGTTACGAGGATTCAAATAACCTAATTATCACTATATACCTGGATAAATCCTGCCTCTCTGAAAGGCTTCTGTCAGAAAACTGCTTGCAATACCCCTCCTCCTCTGATCTGTACCATGGGCTCTATGGTGTGTATGAGGGACGGAGGCAGAGGGCGGAAGAAGAAGTAGTTCCTATCCTAGACAATATTATTTGCAACAACAGTTCACTTTTTTCACCTTTACACATTCAATTTCATCAGAAAAAATATATAAAAATGACTGGTTTCATTACATTAATGGCATTTGAACAACATACAGTTGATTAGACTAAGCAGGGTTAAGGGCCTTGCTCAAAGGCCCAACAGCTGTGCGGATCTTATTGTGGCTACACCGGGATTCAAACCACCGACCTTGATGGTCCCAGTCATGTACCTTAACCACTATGCTACAGGCTGCAGACTGGTTCAGGAAAACACATGGTATCGATTCTCAAAAGGAAACGTCAGGATCAGAAGCATCGATCCACCCATCCCAACCAGAATGTCAACTATCCCTTTAAGATGTTACCTCAGCATCAGCCCAGGTTCTCTTCTCTGAGATGTACTTGAAGCAGTGCAATTCATTGGGTGTCCACCCGGGAGGGCAGAAATTCTGATCTTCCTCTTGAGCTGCCATGGAAAACAATCATACAATGGGCAGGTTTCTGAGTTCTCTGTCAATTAGCAACTGTTTTACAACTAGAAAAGCAACTTCAGGTCCAAGTATTGGTTTCAATTAAGCAAATGAGAGAGAGCAATAACCCACTGATGTTTTATATTTGCCACCAAAGCTTTGGATTATCATCACTCAAGACTTGCATGCATTGCTTATAATATGGGGTAAAAACAATACAAAAAACTAAAATCAATGACTCACCCAAAGTCATGCTAGAAAGAACAGCAACACAGAGGAATACTGACAATGTGAAGGAGGTCATGATGGCTCTTCAGCTAGGAGGAGAGACAATCTATATCACCAATAATGCTCAAAAAAGAGACAGCACTATGAATGCTTTATATTATATAAAAATAAGCCAACAACAACAACAGCTTTTGTTACCTTTTGGCAGCACGTTGGGTTTGATGATTAGGAGAGGAGTTTCCTTTTTTTGGTCTTGACTGAATCATCCATCCATCCAACCATCCATTATCTGAACCCGCTTATCCTGAACAGGGTCGCAGGGGGGCTGGAGCCTATCCCAGCATACATTGGGCGAAAGGCAGGAATACACCCTGGACAGGTCGCCAGTCCATCACAGGGCACACACACCATTCACTCACACACTCATACCTACGGCCAATTTAGACTCTCCAATCAGCCTAACATGCATGTCTTTGGACTGTGGGAGGAAACCGGAGTACCCGGAGGAAACCCATGCAGACACGGGGAGAACATGCAAACTCCGCACAGAGAGGCCCCGGCCGACGGGGATTCAAACCCAGGACCTCCTTGCTGTGAGGTGCTACCCACTGCACCATCCGTGCCGCCCTTGACTGAATCAGTCCTGGCCTAATAAATCTTTTGGGTGACTCACCCTGACTGGAGGGGTGAATGTCGCTGCACTCTTCAAACCAGCTGTACGACTAAAACTTGCGGTTGGCACCGGCTATGAAAAGACACCTGTGGTCATAACCTCGGGAAGATCTCATGTCCTCAATCAAACTCAAGCAAATTATATCAAGGCAAATGATGTGGCTCACTTCAAAGGAAGGAGGGAGTTGCGTGACCCTGGAATTAAAAAACATTTGCAACACATTTGCCTGCTACATGAGAGACAAGTAACATACAGTGCCATGAAAACCCCATTTTGATTTCCTCTTTTATTGTATATTTTCTACACTGAATGTTTTCAAATCTTTAGACAAAATGTAATATTAGATAAAGTGAGCCGGAATAAACACATTTTAAATTATGTTAACTTTTTTCATTAAATCAATGTAGTCAAACATCTATGTCACCCCTGTGAAAGAGTAATTGCTCCCTTACATGTAATAACTGGTTTTGCAACCTGCATAAGAGTAGATACCCTCATACCCATGGTGAAATATGGTGGTAAGTTAGTGATGTTTTGGGGCAGTTTTAATTCTAAAGGTCCGGGGTCACTGGTTAAAATCAATGGATTCCACCAAATATCAGGCAATTTTCTGTTTTTTGGTTGTTGTCACAGTCAGATTGTTTTTCTTTTCTCGTATTACTCTAAGAGTATACACTTCTCCTCATCTTTCCAATTCTTTCCTTTCTTTCCGTATTTCTTTCCATATGAAATAAGACAATTTTTAGATGAAAAATGTAAATGGTAAGAAATATTGTATTCACAAGCTTTTGATCAGCTTCACTCCTGCTGTTTTCTCGCTGAACTTTAATTGCCAGGAATGTCCTACAGTATAGAAGAGAAACATAAATGAGTTGAAATGTTACTTTTTGACACAAAAAACTGCGTAACACATGATAACAATCCCTAATAATTAATGTGTAAGTTGCTAGTTATTCATGAACTAATCATGAACAAATTCTCTATGTACTAATATGTATTAATCTTTGTTAAGCATGGTCTACCCTTTGGTCTACCCTTTTTGGTTTCTCATATGATATACATGGCCTGTAAATGTGTTAAGTAATCATTTACTAGTTATTTACAAAGCTTTTTGCAGCCCAGTGGGAACTGTTCTCCATGTACAAATGTGTTTGAAACTTTGTTATGCATGGTCTACCCTTTTTAGTTTCTTACAGCCACTAATCTAATCTAATGTTCTTAACATTGTAATGCATGGCTAAACATAAGACAAATAATGTATATTGCCAATCAACTGTTGCCCCCCACGAAACACTCACCTGTCCAGCTAAACATTGTATTCCCTTCAACAGAACACCTCTGTATCACCTGTTATCAAATAGGCCCCCAGTCCCAACTATTTTGTCAATAGGAATAAACTTATCTGTATAGTTTTGCCATTTTTGAATCGGCTTTGCTTAACAATCCTCTCAAGGCTGCGGTCATCTCTGTTGCTCGTGTATCTTTTCCTGGACAGACATACTTACTCAAGGTAGGGCCAGTTCCAAAACTCCCTTATCCAGTGTCAAGATTTCCCTGGGGTTGTCCAGTAGGTGGGGCTACAGCTATCTCTAGGCTGTATTAGGCCCCATGGCCTCAGTTTTGGGAGAGAGGTGGACAATGTAATGTGTCTGTATGAAAATTGGCTGTTGTTGGCCAGGGCCTAGAGAGATATAGCCTGGTGAACTTATGCCTGTTTATTTTGATTTTGAGACAACAAATGTTTGTCAGAGCATGTACATACAGTGTACACAAAAGATACATAAAAATACAAAGACATTACAAAACACCTTATGTTTCATATAGTTTAACACTGAATATCTCAATTCAAGTCAAGGACCAACCCAGAATTATTTTATTTTTGTGCAGAATCTTGATCTCAATGTGAGTACAAGATTTATAAAAGATATCTACAGGCATTCAAATTCTCCATGAGCTTTTCCAAAACTGCACCATATCTCCTCAATGTCCCCAAACCAAAAAATACAAAACATCTGCATATCTTTTTGTCCAGACACATGAATGATCAGAAAAGGTTACTTTTCTATTAAACATGATTTTTTAAATACAAAATGTACAGGAAATGTACCTTTACGTGTGTTTTATTCACATATATGAAAGCATGGTTTATAAAGCATGCCCAAGATGTGGAAAAAGCTCTCCAAATAGGATTACTCACCCTGTACAGACCTGTATCATATTTAAAATGGTGATAAAGTTTATTTCAAAGAGCCCCTTAGCCCCAGTAGTCCCGGAATTTGAAAAACAAACTTGCATTTCTATCAATCACCGGACATGGAATAAAATTGAGCTAAGAAAAAACAACGCGTTTATTTATGCAACTTCCGAATTGTATATTTTTGTTCTCATATTGGAACATTATTTTTTGACGTAGATAAATGGTATCAAAGATTGTGAGAATATGCCTTTTATTTTCTGCGTCTGTGACCAGGTCTTGATTGTAAACCTGTAAGCGAGGCTTGGGAGAGCCTGCTGTTTCATTACCCTGCATTGCAAATAAGAGTCTTTTAACAATCTGGCATCGCCATTCTGTGGTTTTATTACGTCACAGTTTTTTGTGTGATATAAATATGAATGCAACAATAATTTGAAACGTCAGGATCTCAACAACAGAGTGGATTGAGACGGGTGCGTGGGGGTTGGACCCAAAATGCACGACTCAGAAACAATAGTAAAATAAAGTCCCGTTAGGGCTTTATTCGGGACGAGTCCCAGGAGCGTAGTCAATACAAGCAAAGTCCATACACGAAGATCCAGCCAAACAAATACAAAACAAACAAAAAAGCACGGTGCCGAGGGAAGAGGCAATCTTGTAGTCGGTAGGCGTGCAGGGAGGTCCGGTAGCAGGAGAGCTGTCAGCGGGGCAGATGAACAGGCGGACGGCAGGCAGAGGCGTAGTCGTGGGCGAAGCGGGAGTCGAAACCATGAAACAATCAGCAGGGCAAAAGTACAAAAACGGTAGGCGGGGACGTAGTCAAAAAACAAACGAAGGTCACAAAACAGAAATCAATAATCGATGGTCAGTAAACAGGCGTGGATCGTAACGAACGTGTAATCAAACAGTAAATAATGCTCAAGAGTTGCGTGGAAAACAGAGGCAGACAATTTCGCAGTGAACAGTTGCGCGACTGGGCTATAAATGCAGGTGTAGACAGGTGTAGACAATTAGTTAGAGCGTAGCAAGGAAATGGAAAACAGGTGCGATGGATGACAAGTTTAACAAGGAGATTAGTAATCGTTAGTAATAAACCTATCCTGCCCTAGCATTAGTAAATTAGTAAATGACATGCACGAGAAACGTAAGGTAACATGAACACATGATTAGTCTTGTTAGTTTCTACCCAATCCTGATCTAGCGTTAGTAGTTTTAGTAAATAGACAAATAGAAACATTAGGGGAGTGAAGGACAGAACGAGAGAGAGAGAGAGAGAGAAAAGGCGGAACGCAAGGTTTGCGGAAAAACATGTAAAAGTGTATGCATAACAACGACCAGTTAACGTAACAATAAACATACATCGAAACATAACACAAAGCGAAACTAAGACGATAATCACTCAACATAACCAGGTAATATAATCGTAACGAAACATAACTAGACATGACGAGAAAATAAATCGTAACAAGAAATAAACTAAACATGACGAACCTAGACTAACATAATACATGATAAGACACTACGTGACTAAGACAACATGAATAAACATAAATCAACATAAAACATGGTGAGACAGACCTGAAACGTGACAGGACCCCCCCCTTAACGACCGACTCCTGGCGGTCCTTGGAATTTATCAGGGTGGTCACGATGGAAGTCTCTGATGTGCGAATTGTCCAGAATGAGACTGGGAGCGACCCAGGAACGCTCCTCAGGGCCATAGCCCTCCCAGTCAACCAAGTATTGCACCCCACGGCCCCTCTTACGAATGTTCAAGAGTTTCTTAACCGTGAATGCGGGGTGGTTGTCAATAATGCGGGGGGGAGGTGGTGGGGGATCCGGGGGACATATGGGGTGAGAGGATACGGGCTTAATACATGAAACATGGAATGTGGGGTGAATCTTAAGGGAAGCAGGGAGTGACAGTTTAACAGAGGAAGGATTGATGATTTTGTGGATTTTAAAGGGACCAATAAAGCGGGGTTGCAGTTTGTGGGAAGTGGCTTGGAGGGGAATGTCCTTAGTGGACAGCCAGACGGAGTCACCTGGTTTGTAGGCCGGAGCTGGAGTGCGGTGGCGATCAGCAAAACGCCGATTACGGTCTGCCGTGCTTAGCAGCGCGGCCTTGGCATCCGTCCAAACCTTGGCGCACCGTTTCATGTGGATGGCGAGGGAGGGAACAGCGATCTCGGCTTCTTGGTCAGGGAACAGTGGAGGTTGGTAGCCAAGGGAGACCTCAAAAGGTGATTTCCCGGTGGCAGCGCAGGGTAAAGTGTTGTGAGCGTACTCGACCCAGGTAAGCATCTTGCTCCAGCCGGCTGGGTTCTTGGCCGATACGCAGCGTAGAGCGGCCCCCAGGTCCTGATTGGCCCTCTCAGTTTGGCCATTGGATTGAGGGTGGTAGCCCGAAGAGAGGCTAGCTGTGGCCCCGAGGGCCACGCAGAACGCTTTTCAGACTTGGGAAATGAATTGGGGGCCGCGGTCAGATACGATGTCCGAGGGAAGTCCGTGGATGCGGAACACCTCTCTCACCAGAACATCCGCGGTCTCTTGGGCGGTGGGCAATCCAGCCAGGGGGATGAAGTGTACCGCTTTGCTGAATCGGTCCACCACCGTCAGGATGGTGGTGTTACCCTCGGAAAGGGGAAGTCCGGTCACAAAGTCCACTCCGATGTGACTCCAGGGTCGGCTGGGTACCGGCAATGGTTGAAGCAGTCCAGCAGGGGCCTGGTAAGATGCTTTGCTTCTGGCGCATGTGGTGCAGGCCTTGATGAAGCGTCTGGTGTCGGGGATCATGGCACTCCACCAGAATCTCCGCTTCAGCACCGCCAAGGTGCGGGTAAAGCCGGGATGGCAGGAAAGGAGGGATGAATGGGCCCATTGCAGCACCTGTGTCCGAGCGGCTGAGGGGACGTATAGGCGTAATCCGGGGTTGGACCTGGGATCGGGCTCCTCCCGTAGAGCCCTCTGGATCACCGCCTCGATCTTCCATGTGACAGATCCGATGGTGCAGGAGGTAGGAAGGATGTTCTCGGGGATCTCACGCTCAGAACAGGTATTGAATTGACGGGACAGGGCATCAGGCTTAACGTTCTTCGAACCTGGACGGTAGGTCAGAGAGAAGTTGAACCTCCCGAAGAACAGCGCCCATCTCGCCTGTCGAGAATTCAGCCTTTTGGCTGTCTGGAGGTATGCCAGGTTCTTGTGGTCGGTCCAAACGATGAACGGCTTCTCGGCCCCCTCCAGCCAATGTCTCCACTCCTCCAGCGCCAGTTTGACTGCCAGCAGCTCACGGTTTCCAATGTCGTAGTTCCTCTCCGCCGGGGACAGCTTCTTGGAGAAGAAGGCGCAGGGGTGTAGTCGGTTGTCAGTGGCCGCCACCTGAGAGAGCACTGCTCCCACCCCTGTGTCGGAAGCATCCGTCTCGACCACAAACTGGCGAGTGGGGTCGGGGTGTACCAGGATGGGAGCGGAAGCGAACAGTCTCTTGACCTTGGTGAAGGCCGTCTCAGCTTCGGGGCTCCACCGGAATGGCACCGCTGGGGACGTGAGCTTGGTTAGGGGGGAGACCACTTGACTATAGGAACGGATGAACCTACGGTAGAAATTGGCGAATCCCAAGAAGCGCTGGAGTTGCTTGCGTGAGGTGGGTGTGGGCCAGTCGGTGACCGCCAGAATCTTCTTGGGATCCGCCCTGATCTGTCCCTTCTCAAGGATAAACCCAAGGAACTCAACTGTGTCGGAGTGGAAGACGCACTTCTCTGCCTTGACAAACAATTTGTTTTCTAGAAGCCTTTGTAGCACTTGCCTGACGTGGTTTTCATGATCCTTGGCATTAGTGGAGTAGATCAAGATGTCATCCAGGTAGACGAACACATGGCGACCCAACAAGTCCCGAAGAACGTCATTCACCAGGGCCTGGAACACAGCAGGAGCATTGGTGAGGCCGAATGGCATGACCAGGTATTCAAAGTGTCCGAGAGAGGTATTGAAGGCGGTCTTCCATTCATCGCCCTCACGGATCCGGACCAGGTGGTACGCGTTGCGAAGATCCAGCTTGGTGAAGATGGTGGCCTCGTGAAGTGGGTGGAACGCGGAGTCCATCAGGGGCAGAGGATACTTGTTCCTCACCGTGATGTTGTTCAGCTCCCTGTAGTCGATGCCCGGGCGTAGGGAGCCATCCTTCTTCTGGACGAAGAAGAATCCCGCACCGACGGGAGAGGAAGAAGGGCAAATTAGTCCGTTAGCCAGGCAGTCACGGATGTATGTCTCCATAGCCTCCCTTTCAGGTCTGGAGACGTTGTAAAGGCGACTTGAGGGAAGTGACGAACCAGGAAGGAGCTCGATGGCGCAGTCGTAGGGTCGATGAGGCGGCAGAGACTGAGCTTGTATCTTGGAGAACACTGCGCCCAGGTCATGGTAAGGTGTGGGAACCCTTTCCAGGGAGGGCTTGGGGGTCTGTGGTGGAGCTGGTGCTCCCTCTGCTGGTGGTGGAGCGGAACGCAAGCAGAACAGATGACATCTAGAATCCCAGGCTTGAACTTGATTGGAACTCCAGTTGATCGTGGGGTTGTGTTTCTGGAGCCAGCGTAATCCCAAGATGAGTTGGTCATTGGGGGACTGGATGACGCGGAACTGGATCATCTCTCGATGGTTCCCAGAAATGACCAGTTGACAGGGAATGGTAATGTGCGTCATGCGGCAGAAAGTCCTTCCATCCAGCGACCGCGCATTCTCAGGGTGGGGTAGAGGGAGGGTGGGAATGTTCAGTTCGGACACCAACACTTCGTCGATGAGATTGGCGTCCGCTCCAGAATCCACCAACGCGTTAATCCGGGTTGTTCTGTCGGGAAGAATCAACAGCGTGGTGAGCGTGGGACGATGGTTCTCTCTGTCAGCACCCTCATGCCTGTCGACTGCTCTCACCTCTACTGGTCGCCTGGTCCTGAAGGAGCACCGAGCCTGGGTGTGACCCGGCCTCCCACAGTAGAAGCACGAACCGGTGGTTCTGCGGCGTGCTCGTTCCTCGGTAGAGACCCTGGTACCGGCCCGGGACAGGTCCATGGGTTCGGATCCCTCCGACTGCTGCTCCTCTCGTCGAGGACTTGGGCCCTGCCTGGGGTACGGGTTGCCGGGAAGGATCGGTCTCTCCGACCGGCGTTGTCTGGCGCGGTTGTCCAGGCGGATTGTGGTGCGCACGAGTTGGTCGAGCTGGGTGATGGGGTCCAGTCGCGCCAACTCGTCCTGGAGCGTCTCGCTCAGGCTGGCCAGGAAGAGATTCGCCAGAGCTGCATCGTTCCAACTAGTAGCTGCTGCGAGGGTGCGGAAGTCGATGGAGTGGTCTGCCACGGTCTTCTGTCCCTGGCGCAGAGCAATCAGTCTCTGGGATGGCTCCTGGTCGCTGGATGCGTGTTGGAACACCTTTCGAATCTCGTCGGCGAAGGCTGGGTAACGGGGAGGGAAAGAATCCCCGGACCACACCGCCGTAGCCCAATCCAACGCCCTCCCCTTGAGTAGTCCCATCACATAGCCAATCCGACGGTCGTCGCTGTTGTAGGTCTGGGGCTGTTGTTTGAATACAAACTCGCACTGGAGTAGGAACGCCTTGCACCTCTCAGGTTCTCCACCGAACCTCTCCGGGGGGGGTTGTTGGGGCTCCCGGAATTGCCAGGCTCCCGAGGGGTTGACCGCCGGGGAAGTGGGTGGGTGGGTGGGTTCCTCCCGTGGTTGTGGCAGGACCGCAACGGCGAGCCTCCTCATCTCTGCACACAGTTCACGAATCTCTAGGTGAAGCTCGGAGATTCCTTGTGAATGCTGCCGGACGATGGCTCCTTGTTCCTGGAGGGTGTGGAACATGGCAGTTGAGTCAGCAGGGTCCATAGTGGCGAAATTGTTCTGAGACGGGTGCGTGGGGGTTGGACCCAAAATGCACGACTCAGAAACAATAGTAAAATAAAGTCCCGTTAGGGCTTTATTCGGGACGAGTCCCAGGAGCGTAGTCAATACAAGCAAAGTCCATACACGAAGATCCAGCCAAACAAATACAAAACAAACAAAAAGCACGGTGCCGAGGGAAGAGGCAATCTCGTAGTCGGTAGGCGTGCAGGGAGGTCCGGTAGCAGGAGAGCTGTCAGCGGGGCAGATGAACAGGCGGACGGCAGGCAGAGGCGTAGTCGTGGGCGAAGCGGGAGTCGAAACCATGAAACAATCAGCGGGGCAAAAGTACAAAAACGGTAGGCGGGGACGTAGTCAAAAAACAAACGAAGGTCACAAAACAGAAATCAATAAGCGATGGTCAGTAAACAGGCGTGGATCGTAACGTGTAATCAAACAGTAAATAATGCTCAAGAGTTGCGTGGAAAACAGATGCAGACAATTTCGCAGTGAACAGTTGCGCGACTGGGCTATAAATGCAGGTGTAGACAGGTGTAGACAATTAGTTAGAGCGTAGCAAGGAAATGGAAAACAGGTGCGATGGATGACAAGTTTAACAAGGAGATTAGTAATCGTTAGTAATAAACCTATCCTGCCCTAGCATTAGTAAATTAGTAAATGACATAAACGTAACGAAACGTAAGGTAACATGAACACATGATTAGTCTTGTTAGTTTCTACCCAATCCTGATCTAGCGTTAGTAGTTTTAGTAAATAGACAAATAGAAACATTAGGGGAGTGAAGGACAGAACGAGAGAGAGAGAGAGAGAGAGAGAAAAGGCGGAACGCAAGGTTTGCGGAAAAACATGTAAAAGTGTATGCATAACAACGACCAGTTAACGTAACAATAAACATACATCGAAACATAACACAAAGCGAAACTAAGACGATAATCACTCAACATAACCAGGTAATATAATCGTAACGAAACATAACTAGACATGACGAGAAAATAAATCGTAACAAGAAATAAACTAAACAACATGACGAACCTAGACTAACATAATACATGATAAGACACTACGTGACTAAGACAACATGAATAAACATAAATCAACATAAAACATGGTGAGACAGACCTGAAACGTGACATGGATGACATTTGATTGCCTCTGAAAAGCTACAGGTGTGGGAATTATCCTGATTGATTGTAAATGACGAACAGTTCTGCACAACGAATGTGATGATGACGATGATAATAATAATAATAATAGTAATACACGTTATTTGTCTAGCACCATTGAAAACACAGTTACAAAATTAAGAGATAAACAAAAATCCATAACAATAAACACATTATAAAACATAATATATGAATATGATAACAATATATGGAACTATGCACTCGTATCTGCCCACATTACGCATTGTAAACGGCATCAGTGCAGCGCAATTTGTCCGACTGTTCACCATATTATTTATGAGAATAATTTAATAACATGAAGTATTGTTTAACAATTCGTCTACATATTTGAGGGATTATTTTACAACAACATCTCCGTTTATATTTGTCATCCTAAATCATATTTTTTGGGCACTCAAGGGAGCATCAATCAAGCAGCTGTTTGTTTATTCGTTGTAAGAGAGGCTTTTATCGGCTTTTGCAAATTAACTCTTCATATATGATACGTGAGAGGTAATATTTCATTACATTACATTACATTACATGGCATTTAGCAGACGCTCTTATCCAGAGCGACGTACAACAAAGTGCAAATTAAACACAAGAACAAGTGCAGAGGACCTGAGAGGACAGTATAGTTCCGAGTCCTAGTGTAAACATGCAGAAAATCAGAACCCTTTAAGAGTACAATCAACAACAATCAATTTCGATTTATTTTACACAGTGGTATCTGTTGTGTATCATTTTCGACTTCTCTCGTCGCCAAATGTTGTGTTGCACTTTGGAAGGGAGAGAACCCGTATAGCGAGATTCAACAATACAACACTTTAATAAGTATAACAGGGACGAAGCACGTCCTTACAGCAGCCATACCCAGCCACAACTCCTGGCAAATCTTTATACCTTTTTACATCCTGTTTCACTTCCCGTTTTCCTGGGCTTACGTCACGAGCATTAAAGGCACAGTTTCTCATTTCTCCAGTTAATGTGTGTACGCATGGGTCAGAGTTTCTGTGGAGAACCGCACATTTTCCCATCAAGTTCGTTTTTTATAAATGCCAAAGTTTGCTTAGAAAGTGGCGGTAAGCATTCTTTTGTGCCTATGCAACGTTTATAAATGAGGCCCCAGGCCAGGATTTCTTCTCTGAGATGTACTTGAAGCAGCGCAAATCATTGGGTGTCCACCCGGGAGGGCAGAAATTCTCTTCATCTTCCTCTTAAGCTGCCAAGGAAAACACAATGGGCAGGTTTCTGTGAACCTTAATTGTTGTCTTTCTGTGATTTACTTTTTTATGTATCAGTATTTCTAGTTGGCTAGGTAAGCAGTGTTTGGCTAAGTTTGGTCACTTTTGCTTTGTTGTTTGTTTATTTGTTTGTTTATTGTACTTCCCTCTAGGGTCTTTCAGCGCACTTATCCCTGGTTATGGGTATGCACTTTGTTGTACGTCGCTCTGGATAAGAGCGTCTGCCAAATGCCATTAATGTAATGTAATGTAACATCTATATACATTGCAAACCTGCATGTATGCCATGCTCATATTGACACATTTGCATAGGTACATACTTTGTAGCAGATATTACTGATATGAAATGTCTTTACTCAACTGTTGGAATGTTTTCAAACAATCTATGAGTGTGAATACCTGCTCGGGCCTTATATATGCACTCACTGAGCACTTTATTAGGTACATTTTTATTTTATTTTACTTTATTACACCTACTTATTCATTATCTAATCAGCCAATTGTGTGGCAGCAGTGCAATGCATACCATCATGGATTCTTCTTTGTGGGCAAGAAGGACGGTTCATTGCGCCCCTGTATCAACTACCGATCTCTCAACGACATCACGAGAACCGTTATCCTCTCCCCCTCATGGCCACCATATTCACTAAGCTGGATCTTCACAATGCTTATCATCTGGTGTGTATCTGAGATGAATGGAAGACTGCTTTCAATACTACTGGCTACTGGGAATACCTGGTTATGCCATTCGGAATTACAAACGCTCCTGTCGTGTTCCAGAATTTAGTTAACAACATCATGGGGGGTATTATTAACAAGTTCCTTTTTTTATATTTGGATCACATTCTTATACATTCCCGTAGTAAAGAGGAGCATGTTACGCACGTCTGCAAAGTTCTCCATCGTCTCCTGGAAAACCGACTATTTGTCAAAACTGATAAATGCAAGTTCCACTGCCACACTACCTCATTCTTGGGGTACATGGTCTCTGCGGGTAACATCTGCATGGACCCCAAGAAGGTCACTGTGATGGTGGAGTGGCTGCCACTGGATAGCCATAAGGACTTACAGCGTTTCCTATGGTTCACCAACTTCTATCGCAGGTTTATTCGCAATTATAGCACCATCACAGCCTCCCTCACTGCTCTCACCTCCGTCAAGAAGATGTCTCAGTGGAACGAAACAGTTAACCAAGCGTTCCTTGCTCTCAAGGGACGATTTATGTCAACCCCTATCCTCATTCACCCGGACCCCTCCCTCCAGTTAATTGTGGAAGTGGATGCATCCAACATTGGGATAGGGGCTGTCCTAAAACAAAAAAAGGCTCTGAATATTTCATGTTACATTACATTATTGGCATTTGGCAGACGCTCTTACCCAGAGCAACATACAGTTGATTAGACTAAGCAGGAGACAATCTTCCCCAGAAGCAACGCAGGGTTAAGGGCCTTGCTCAAGGGCCTATGCCGGGATTAGAACCACCGACCTTGCGTGTCCCAGTCATTTTACCTTAACCACTACACTACAGGCCACCCTACTTTATGTGTAATGAATCTAGAATATATTAAAGTTTCACTTTTTGCATTTTTTGGGAAACTTTTCCAAGATATTCTAATTGTTTGAGATGCACTTGTACATGTTGAATGTGAATGTTATTTGTAAGTTGTATAAAGTAAATTGGTGTAAAGGTTTATGTCACATCTGAGTCTTTCTAACTGGACTACACTGAACATAGGTCTGATGCATAGCATCTCTTCTTGGAAACAGGAGTGCTGCATACAGAGAAATATTAACCACACAGATAAGTTACAGGTAGACCACCTGTCAGTATTTGAATAACATCAATGTTTTGCCCCTAATGGGCTCCTATGGCAACTCGTTCCTGAGATTGCAATACTCTATTCCTACTGACCTAATAGTTTATTTGGTAACAGGTGATACAGGGGTGTTCAGGGGGGTTCCCGTGAACCTTCCCAATTTTTTTGGTGTTTAGGTTTTCCTCCGTTTAGAGGAGCGAGTGGCATAGTTGGCTGCTAAAGTTGAGCCGTTTGAGACTGCCATTCGGAAATCTCGTTTTTTATTTCCTTACCGTTCTAGTTTGTCAGATTTTCAGTTGGCGAATAGCCGGGGAGTTTGGTTCCCTTTTTTTTCAACAAAAATTTGTCATCATTCCATTATTATTTTTTTGTGTCTTACTCATGCTCAAGATTAGTAGCTGTAAAAAAACTTTGTAAATGGTTAGTAAATGATTCATTTATACATTTACAGATCATGTGTAACACGTAAGAAACTAAAAAGGGTAGACCTGTCACGTTTCAGGTCTGTCTCGCCATGTTTTATGTTTATTCATTTTGTCTTAGTCTTGTATTGTCTTACGTATTATGTTAGTCTAGGTTCGTCATGTTTAGTTTATTTCTTGTTACGATTTATTTTCTCGTCATGTCTAGTTATGTTTCGTTACGATTATATTACCTTGTTATGTTGAATGGTTATCGTCTTAGTTTCGTTTTGTGTTATGTTTTGATTTATGTTTATTGTTACGTAGACTGGCTACTGTTTAAACATACACTTTTACATGTCTTTCCGCAAACCTTGCGTTCCGCCTTTTCTCTCTCGCTCCTTCTGTCATTCACTCCCTAATTGTTTCCATTTGTCTATTTACTAAAACTACTAACGCTAGATCAGGATTGGGTAGAAACTAACAAACTAATCATGTGTTCATGTTACCTTACGTTTCTCGTGCATGTAATTTACTAATTTACTAATGCTAGGGCAGGATAGGTTTATTACTAACGATTACTAATCTCCTTGTTAAACTTGTCATCCATCGCACCTGTTTTCCATTTCCTTGCTACGCTCTAACTAATTGTCTACACCTGTCTACACCCGCATTTATAGCCCAGTCGCGCAACTGTTCTTCGCGAAATTGTCTGCCTCTATTTACCACGCAACTCTTGAGCATTTACTACCATTGATTACACGTTACGATCCACGCCTGTTTACCGACCATTGTTTACTGATTTCTGTTTTGTGACCATCGTTTGTTTTTTGACTTCGTCCTCGCCTACCGTTTTTGTACTTTTGCTTCGCTGATTGTTTCATGGTTTCGACTCCCGCTTCGTCCACGACTACGCCTCTGCCTGCCGTCCGTCTGTTCATCTGCCCCGCTGACAGCTCTCCTGCTACCGGACCTCCCTGCACGTCTACCGACTACGAGTTTGCCTCTTCCCTCGGCACCGTGCTTTTTGTTTGTTTACTTTTTGTTTGGCTGGATCTACGTGTATGGACTTTGCTTGTGTTGACTACTCTCCATGGATTCGTCCCGAATAAAGCCCTGAGGGGTCTTTATATTACTATTGTTTCTGAGTCGTGCATTTTGGGTCCAACCCCCACGCACCCGTCTCGGAACAATTTCGCCACAATGGACCCTGCTGACTCTACTGCCTTGTTCCACGCCCTCCAGGAACAAGGAGCCATCGTCCGGCAGCATTCACAAGGAATCTCCGAACTTCACCTGGAGATTCGTGAACTGTGTGCGGAGATGAGGAGGCTCGCCATCGCAGTCCTGCCACAACCACGGGAGGAGCTTTCCCACCCACCCACATCCCCAGCGCTCAACCCCACGGGAACCTACCACTTTCGAGAGCCCCAACAACCCCCTCCGGAGAGGTTTGGTGGAGAACCTGAGAGGTGCAAGGCTTTCCTACTACAATGCGACTTCGTGTTCAAGCAACAGCCCCAGACCTACAACAGCGACGACCGTCGGATTGGCTACGTGATGGGGCTACTCAAGGGGAGGGCGTTGGACTGGGCTACGGCGGTGTGGTCCGGGGATTCATTCCCTCCTCTTTACCCAGTCTTCGCCGATGAGATTCGGAAGGTCTTCCAACACGCATCCAGCGACCAGGAGCCATCCCAGAGATTGATTGCTCTGCGCCAGGGACGGAGGACCGCGGCAGACCACTCCATTGACTTCCGCACCCTCGCGGCGGCTACTAGCTGGAACGATGCGGCGTTGGCGAATCTCTTCCTGGCCAGCCTGAGGGAGACGCTCCAGGACGAGTTGGTGCGACTGGACCCCATCACCCAGTTCGACCAGCTCGTACGCACCACGATCCGCCTGGACAACCGCGCCAGACAACGCCGGTCGGAGAGACCGATCCTTCCTGGCAACCATTACCCCAGGCAGGGGCCAAGTCCTCGACTGGAGGAGCAGCAGTCTGAGGGATCCGAACCCATGGACCTGTCCCGGGCCGGTACGAGGATCTCTACCGAGGAACGAGCACGCCGCAGAACCACCGGTTCGTGCTTCTACTGTGGGAGGCCGGGTCACATCCAGGCTCGGTGCTCCTTCAAGACCAGGAGACCTGTGGAAGTAAGAGCTGTCGACAGACATGAGGGGTCTGACAGAGACAACCATCGTCCCACGCTCACGACTCTGTTAATTCTGCCCGACAGAACAACCCGGATTAACGCGTTGGTGGATTCTGGAGCGGACGCCAATCTCATTGACGAAGTATTGGTGTCCGAACTGAACATCCCCACCCTCCCTCTACCCCACCCTGAGAACGCGCGGTCGCTGGATGGAAGGACTTTCTGCCGCATGACGCACATCACTATTCCCTTACAACTGATCATTTCTGGGAACCATCGGGAGATGATCCAGTTCCGCGTCATCCGGTCCCCCAATGACCAACTCATCTTGGGATTACCCTGGCTCCAGAGACACAACCCCACGATCAACTGGAGTTCTAACCAAGTGCAAGCATGGGATCCTAAGTGCCATCTGTCCTGCTTGCGTTCCGCCCCACCACCAGCAGAGGGAGTGCCAGCTCTACCACAGACTCCCAAACCCTCCCTGGAGAGGGTCCCCACTCCTTACCATGACCTGGGCACAGTGTTCTCCAAGACACAAGCTCAGTCTTTGCCGCCTCATCGACCCTACGACTGCGCCATCGAGCTCCTTCCTGGTTCGTCACTTCCCTCAAGTCGCCTATACAACGTCTCCAGACCAGAGAGGGAGGCGATGGAGAAATACATCCGTGACTGCCTGGCTAACGGAATAATTCGCCCTTCCAACACCCTTCCATGCACCGCCACCAGAAAGTCTCCGTTCGAGATCTCTCTAGGCTACCAACCTCCATTGTTTCCCAACCAAGAAGCTGAGATCGCTGTTCCCTCCCTCGCCACCCACATGAAACGATGTGCCAAGATTTGGAGGGACGCCAAGGCCGCGCTCTTACGCACGGCAGATCGTAATCGGCGTGTTGCTGATCGCCACCGCACTCCAGCTCCGGCCTACAAACCAGGTGACTCCGTCTGGTTGTCCACTAAGGACATTCCCCTCCAAGCCACTTCGCCCTTCTTCCTCTCCCGTCGCTGCGGGATTCTTCTTCGTTCAGAAGAAAGATGGCTCCCTACGCCCGTGCATCGACTACAGGGAGCTGAACAACATCACGGTGAGGAACAAGTATCCTCTGCCCCTGATGGACTCCGCGTTCCACCCACTTCACGAGGCCACCATCTTCACCAAGTTGGACCTCCGCAACGCTTACCACCTGGTCCGTATCCGTGAGGGCGATGAATGGAAGACACCTCTCTCGGACACTTTGAATACCTGGTCATGCCATTCGGCCTCACCAATGCTCCTGCTGTCTTCCAGGCCCTGGTTAATGACGTTCTTCGGGACTTGTTGGGCCGCCATGTGTTCGTCTACCTGGATGACATCTTAATTTACTCTAATAATGCCAAGGATCATGAGAACCACGTCAGGCAAGTGCTACAGAGACTTCCAGAGAACAGATTGTTCATCAAGGCGGAGAAGTGCGTCTTCCACTCTGACACAGTTGAGTTCCTTGGATTCATCCTGGAGAGGGGACGGATCAGGGCGGATCCCAAGAAGATTCTGGCGGTCACCGACTGGCCCACACCCACCTCACGTAAGCAACTCCAACGCTTCTTGGGATTCGCCAACTTCTACCTAAGGTTCATCCGATCCTATAGCCAAGTGGTCTCCCCTCTAACCAAGCTCACGTCCCCTGCGGTGCCATTCCGGTGGAGCCCCGAAGCTGAGACGGCCTTCACCAAGATCAAGAGACTGTTCTCTTCCGCTCCCATCCTGGTTCACCCCGACCCCACCCACCAGTTTGTGGTTGAGACGGATGCTTCCGACTCGGGGGTGGGAGCTGTGCTCTCTCAGGTGGCGGCCGCGGACAACCGACTACACCCCTGCGCTTTCTTCTCCAAGAAGCTGTCCCTGGCGGAGAGGAATTATGATGTCGGAAATCGCGAACTGCTGGCAGTCAAACTGGCGTTGGAGGAGTGGAGACATTGGCTGGAGGGGTCCGAGAAGCCGTTCATTGTTTGGACCGACCACAAGAACCTGGCATACCTCCAGACAGCCAAGAGGCTGAACTCCCGACAGGCCAGATGGGCACTGTTCTTCAGGAGGTTCAACTTCTCACTCACCTACCGCCCGGGTTCTAAGAACGTTAAGCCTGACGCCCTTTCTCGCCAGTTTAACACCTGTCCTGAGCGTGAGGTTCCAGAGAACATCCTTCCGGCCTCCTGCACCGTGGGGTCCATCACCTGGAAGATCGAGTCGGTGATCCAGAGGGCTCTACGGGAGGAACCCGATCCTAGGCCCAACCCCGGATTACGCCTATACGTTCCCACAGCCGTGCTGCAATGGGCCCATTCATCCCTCCTTTCCTGCCACCCGGCTTTACCCGCACCTTGGCGGTGCTGAAGAGGAGATTCTGGTGGAGCTCCATGATCCCTGACACCAGGCGCTTCATCAAGGCATGTACCACCTGTGCCAGAAGCAAGGCCTCCCACCAAGCCCCCGCTGGTCTACTCCAACCTCTGCCTGTGCCCAGCCGACCCTGGAGCCACATTGGCGTGGACTTCTTTACCGGACTTCCCCCTTCCGAAGGTAACACCACCATCCTCACTGTGGTGGACCGATTCAGTAAGGCGGCCCACTTCATCCCCCTGCCAGGGTTACCCACTGCTCAAGAAACTGCGGAGGTACTTATCAAGGAAGTGTTCCGCATCCATGGAATCCCCGCAGACATTGTATCCGACCGGGGCCCACAATTCATTTCTCAAGTGTGGAAAGCTTTCTGCCTGGCCCTCGGTGCCACAGCCAGCCTCTCATCCGGCTACCACCCTCAATCCAATGGGCAAACCGAGAGGGCCAACCAGGATTTGGGAGCCGCGCTACGTTGTGTCTCTGCCCAGAATCCGGCTTCATGGAGCAAGATGCTCACCTGGGTTGAGTATGCGCACAACACCCTTCCATGCACCGCCACCAGAAAGTCTCCGTTCGAGATCTCTCTAGGCTACCAACCTCCATTGTTTCCCAACCAAGAAGCTGAGATCGCTGTTCCCTCCCTCGCCACCCACATGAAACGATGTGCCAAGATTTGGAGGGACGCCAAGGCCGCGCTCTTACGCACGGCAGATCGTAATCGGCGTGTTGCTGATCGCCACCGCACTCCAGCTCCGGCCTACAAACCAGGTGACTCCGTCTGGTTGTCCACTAAGGACATTCCCCTCCAAGCCACTTCCCACAAACTGCAACCCCGCTTTATTGGTCCCTTTAAGATCCACAGTATCATCAACCCTTCCTCTGTTAAACTGTCACTCCCTGCTTCCCTTAAGATTCACCCCACATTCCATGTCTCCTGTATTAAGCCTGTATCCTCTCACCCTATATGTCCCCCGGATCCCCCACCACCTCCCCCTCGCATTATTGACAACCACCCTGCATTTACTGTTAACAAACTCTTGAACATTCGTAAGAGGGGCCGTGGGGTGCAATACTTGGTAGACTGGGAGGGCTATGGCCCTGAGGAGCGTTCCTGGGTCGCTCCCAGTCTCATTCTGGACAAATCGCTCATCAAAGACTTCCATCGTGACCACCCTGATAAATTCCAAGGACCGCCAGGAGTCGGTCGTTAAGGGGGGGGTCCTGTCACGTTTCAGGTCTGTCTCGCCATGTTTTATGTTTATTCATGTTGTCTTAGTCACGTAGTGTCTTATCATGTATTATGTTAGTCTAGGTTCGTCATGTTGTTTAGTTTATTTCTTGTTACGATTTATTTTCTCGTCATGTCTAGTTATGTTTCGTTACGATTATATTACCTTGTTATGTTGAATGGTTATCGTCTTAGTTTCGTTTTGTGTTATGTTTTGATTTATGTTTATTGTTACGTTAACTGGTCGTTGTTTATGCATACACTTTTACATGTCTTTCCGCAAACCTTGCGTTCCACCTTTTCTCTCTCGCTCCTTCTGTCATTCACTCCCTAATTATTTCCATTTGTCTATTTACTAAAACGACTAACGCTAGATCAGGATTGGGTAGAAACTAACAAGACTAATCATGTGTTCATGTTACCTTACGTTTCTCGTGCATGTCATTTACTAATTTACTAATGCTAGGGCAGGATAGGTTTATTACTAACGATTACTAATCTCCTTGTTAAACTTGTCATCCATCGCACCTGTTTTCCATTTCCTTGCTACGCTCTAACTAATTGTCTACACCTGTCTACACCCGCATTTATAGCCCAGTCGCGCAACTCTTCTTCGCGAAATTGGCTGCCTTTGTTTACCACGCAACTCTTGAGCATTACTGGTTTTGATTACACGTTACGATCCAAGCCTGCTACCGACTTTTGATTATTGATTTCTGTTTTGTGACCATCGTTTGTTTTTTGACTTCGTCCTCGCCTACCGTTTTTGTACTTTTGCTTCGCTGATTGTTTCATGGTTTCGACTCCCGCTTCGTCCACGACTACGCCTCTGCCTGCCGTCCGTCTGTTCATCTGCCCCGCTGACAGCTCTCCTGCTACCGGACCTCCCTGCACGTCTACCGACTACGAGTTTGCCTCTTCCCTCGGCACCGTGCTTTTTGTTTGTTTACTTTTTGTTTGGCTGGATCTACGTGTATGGACTTTGCTTCTGTTGACTACTCTCCTGGGATAAGTCCCGAATAAAGCCCTGAGGGGTCTTTATATTACTATTGTTTCTGAGTCGTGCATTTTGGGTCCAACCCCCACGCACCCGTCTCAGATCATGTTGTATTGAAAGGTAGACTGATCAATGAAGGTCTATCTATGCAATTAGTCACCTGGCTTGAAAATGATCTTTTTGACAGGAGTGTCTAAATGGATAATTATACGTCAAATTTTATGGTCACACATAATGGGGTGCCACAGGGTTTGATTCTCGGCCCTATCCTGTTTACTATTTCTATTTTCATTTTTATGCTGATGACACAGTATTATATACTTTTGCGGCTTCTGTTGCTTCAAACCGCTTTTAATAGCATTCAGGATGACTTGTGCAATTTGAAACTGGTTCTGAATGCAGATAAGACTAAGTTAATGATATTATCTAAAACCAAGACTCAGGCTTTGAAACAACTCATTGTAACCCGACAAAATAAATTAATAGAGCAGGTAAATACATACAAGGACTTAGGATTTCATTTGTCTGTCAACTTTTATTCACACGTCATGTAGAAAAACTCATACAGAAACTGAAAATCAAATTGGGTTTATTTTATAGAAACAAAGCATATTTTTCATTTCAGGTGTGAAAACAACGTGTATTGTGATGGATTATGTAGATGTTGTTTACATGCCTGCAAGTAAATCCTGTTTAAGCTTATTGGACAGTGTTTAACATGCAGCATTAAGGTTCAAGACTGACTCCACTTACTGCACATATCAGTGTACCCTGTATCTGAAAGCTGGACTGCCCTCACTCTCAGCATGTAGGCGATACCATTGGTTAATTTTGGTCAGATCCCACTGTATTTAAGTTCTGTGCTTGAGTGGACAAATACAAATCCATATGCATTGAGATCACATGACATCATTTTGTTTAATGTTCCAAAAGTGTTTTTTGATTAAAAAGCTGTCAGTTATGCTGCTCCCTCAGCATGGATGAAGCTACAAGAGAAAATCAAGCTTAATACACTCATACCTTTAGAAATGTTAAACTGCTTTTCAGCGATACAATGGACACTGTATGCACTTGTTTTACCTAAATGTTTTTACTTGTTTTAGCCTAAATCATTTGTATATTGTCTATGTTCTTCTGTGTTTTGCTGTGTGTAATGCAATGTCTGTGTTATTTGTTCTATTTTAAGCCATTTTGGCCAGAAGTAAATCTCAATGGGAGTATTTCCTGATAAAATAAAGGTAAAAAAAATAAATGAATAAAAGCATTGAATACTTGCTGTATGGTTGTTGTTGTTATTTTTTATTTAAACGCAAAACAGATAAAACTCATTTTAAGTACAGCCTGACCAATGTCACCAGAGATTAAATGTTGTGCTCCTACTGCAACTAACAGTTGTTTTTATGTACGGCGCTGAGGACCCAGACGCAGACCACAGGATAATCCAAAATCATAGTTTATTAGTCTGTAATCGTAGCCAGGAGATCCAATACAAAGACAAGAACATAAGGCAAAAGAATGGTCGAAAAAACCGGCAAGAAGGTCAAATATCCAGAAAATCAAAAGGCGAAAGTACAAAAGGGCGTAGGCAAAAATCGTAGTCAGTAAATAAAGCAGAATATCAAAAACCAGAAAATCTGAATGGCAAACAAAACAAGAGGGTAAGGCAGGCTCGGAAATCAAAGGCGAAGGGGTGTCTTTCTGGAATCTCAAGAATTAGCCTTACGAGGAATTAGGCACTAAAACTGATCAACGTTCTGACACTGGTTCAAACAGAGACTGAGGTTTAAATACATGAGGGAAGGTGACAATCTAGGCGTGGCTGGGAAAAAGGTGGGCTAAACAAATAGACAACAGGTGGGGAAACATAATAGGGTAATAACATAATAATGGGAAGGAGACGAAAACGCGGACTGGATGCACGTAACAAAGATTGAAGACGTAGTGATAGTCAGAGGCAGGTGCGAACACTTCGCTGAAACTAAGCGAGTAATTAGGGATAGCATAGGGAGGTGGAGTTATAGAATAGTGCAGGAAAACTAAGAGATTGCGTTAGTGAATTAGTTACGTGAATATTTCTAAACTACCCAATAAAAGTGATTGTTAGTTAGTTAGACAGACAGTAAGTGTATTAATCGGATTAGTACTGTACAATACCTAGATTAGTAGTAGTAAGAATCGTGAGTGTGGAAGGAATTTTTGAAAACCCGAAATAGTGGGACACACAGACTAGTGACTAGGCTGGTAGACATTCAGACGCAGACATAACAGGGGATGACAAATGAGAACTGTAATGGAAAACAATAACCACAGTCCTTTCTGTGAAATCATGTTCCGAGCAATTGTTGCTGTGTTTCCAGTGTAGGGTGGTCATACGTTGCTATTCAGCAATTCAGCTATTCAGCTATTCAGTCAGTTACCACTCAGCTCATTTGATAGCTCATAACTCAAAAACTGTAAATTGTTACCAAATGAAAGGGGGTATACATTTACTCTAGAGACCCATATCTTTAATATTCTACAGTCACTTCTGTGAAATCATGTTCCCAGCAATTGTTGCTGTGTTTTCAGTGTGGGGCGGCCAAGCATTGCTATGGACTGTCAGTTGTCACCCAGCTCATTTGCATAGCTGATAACAAAAAAACATGAATTGTTACCCAATGAAAGTGGAAATACTAATTGGACCTATATCTTTGAGATTGTATTGTATTTTCTGTGAAATCATGTTCACAGCAATTGTTTCTGTTCATTTAATGTACATAGCATGTTACATATTTAATTGGTGCTTTCTGGAAGCTATATGTGATCTCTTTTCTTTTGCTTTTGTTCCACTTTTCCTCTGGTTGTTTAAATTTCTGTTTCTCTTTTAAAACACTCAATCTTGCTTTATCACAAAGTTCCCCCTCTCTAACCTTATACAATGTATGCAATTTGCAGAGACTGAGGTTTAAATACATGAGGGAAGGTGACAATCTAGGCGTGGCTGGGAAAAAGGTGGGCTAAACAAATAGACAACAGGTGGGGAAACATAATAGGGTAATAACATAATAACGGGAAGGAGACGAAAACGCGGACTGGATGCACGTAACAAAGATTGAAGACGTAGTGATAGTCAGAGGCAGGTGCGAACACTTCGCTGAAACTAAGCGAGTAATTAGGGATAGCATAGGGAGGTGGAGTTATAGAATAGTGCAGGAAAACTAAGAGATTGCGTTAGTGAATTAGTTACGTGAATATTTCTAAACTACCCAATAAAAGTGATTGTTAGTTAGTTAGACAGACAGTAAGTGTATTAATCGGATTAGTACTGTACAATACCTAGATTAGTAGTAGTTCGTAAGAATAGTGCTTTACAACATCTAACTACCAAGAAAAAGCAGGAAGTAAGAATCGTGAGTTTGGAAGGAATTTTTGAAAACCCGAAATAGTGGGACACGCAGACTAGTGACTAGGCTGGTAGACATTCAGACGCAGACATAACAGGGGATGACAAATGAGAACTGTAATGGAAAACAATAACCAAGGATGTATGAAAAATGGATAAATGACAAGAACATTGTTATTTAAAACATAAATACACACAGGACAAATACAGAAACATTACAGTTGTTTAAGACAGCTGCATCTCCTCTTTTATGTCATAATTGTAAAGAAATTAGATCATTTACAAAATTCCCTAATTCGAAATATATTCAAAACTTGCCAACTGCACCTCAATCATAAAAACATATGGGAATATTCTCATGTCTCGTGTGGAATTAAGTTTGAATCGGCAAAGCAACACAACCCTTCTGTGATAATTGTAATATTATTCATGCAACAATACAAACAAGTGAACCCTCTAGGTGACCAGCTGTCCCTACCAGTGGAAGGGCTATTGCAGTGTGTGTGTCTTTGTAGATGTGTATTCAGAAATGAATTTAGTTCAATGTGATATATGATAAAATCTACACTTTATGAGGTATTTATTAGACTTATTTATTTGACTTATTACATTGCTTATTCGGGCTGCTGTAGCCTGTTCACTATCCGCCTCAAGCCCCAAGCCCCTCATTCCTTTCACCTGTTCTCTCCCTATTAAGTGTCTTCGCCTCCCACCCCTTATTTGTATTTATTTCCTCTCTGGTCTGACCTGTGCCCCGTTGTCTGGTCATCAGTTTTGTATTAAACCTGCCTCTCTTTGTTACTTGTTTGTTGTATCCCGTTTATTCCTCGTTCCTTACCTTTGTGATATTCTGTTTTATGATTTTTGCCTGGCTTTGGACTCTGTGATTTTTATTTTGTTTGTATGCCTTCCAATGGCAAGCTGAAAAAAACTCATGAATAGGGTTGAGAAATGAAGAATATGGTGGTAGATAAAGAATGGAAAAATGTGGGGGCTCGATGAACCAGTTGTGGACCAGAACAGGAGGAAACTTACATTGGCCCAGATGACATCGTACCTGGGCTGCTCTGGGCCATCGGCTGGAGTGCGGATATTGTGTAGTGTGTCCAGGAAAGTAATGACATGGGCACTATTATAGAGGCCAAGGGTTGAATGGTGATGGAGGAGGCCTTGGTGATTTATAGCTGCAAACAAGGTGATGTTCCCCCCTCACTGGCCAGCAACATCACCAATGACACCCTGGCCGATGACGTTCTTCCCCGTTGCCGCTCTCTCTCTACCTCTCTCTGCAAAGTTGGCATCCATTGTTCTCCAACACAGGGGAGCTCACCTTTGGCCCTTTCATTGCTAAAGCTATGATTGCTAACCAAAAATTAACAGGTGTTTGCCCATATGAGGAGTAAATGGTGTGATTTGTGGTTTGAGTTTAGCATTCTGAATGGTAGTGTTTTCCATGTGAACACAAGAGATTTTATCAATGAAGATTGATAATGTAGAGAATTGTGTGTAGTGTTTTTCCAAAATAATATAAAGAAATTTATATATATATATACACTCCTCATATGGGCAAACACCTGTTACTTTTCAGTTTGCAATCATAGCTTTAACAATGAAAGGGCCAAAGGTAGAAGAAGAAGGTGATGCCTACCTGCATGGCCTGACTGCCCACCGTGCTCTTCTCTCCTTGTATCGTCTGGCTGTCCGGGAGCACACTTTTGAAAGTCTTTTGGACTTGTACCATCGGACCATAGCTATTCTCCCTCCTGAACAAGGAGAGGCATATCAGAGTGCATCAACACATATACTTATAGCATTGTCCAGAGACTAGTAAGGTTTGGTTGGATAGGGGCACATATTCATCACAATCTAGCAACCCCCACTGGTCAATCGGGGGACCCAAAACCTGTGGACTGCTTGCTTATGACAGGTCTTCCTCCAACTCTGCTGTATGCGAGCTTGGTTGTAGTCAGCAGTGTGCAAAACAAACAGCTGGTAATACCATTTGTTTTAGAGAATCATGTCTACACACTCCTGAATTGGCAGTGCAGTTTGTCAATATATGGGGCAGCAGTTGCAGACAATTTGCAATTACAAATTTGGGTAGAAATTGCATATACAGCTCAAACTCACATTGGGTGGCAAAAAAATAAAATAAAAAATAATAATAATTGTACACGTAGAAATGAAACGGCACATGCAAACACAAATGAGTAAATTAAGTTGATTACAGACAACAGAAGACAAGATTTCTTCCCGTACCATAGACAGTGAGGATTCTACAAATTTAGCAAATCCACCCTCCCACAGTACCTGGGCCATCTGAAGAGTCCTTATGTCTTTTAGAAACTGGTGCTGATCTTGACGATGCTCTGAGACCAGGTTTCCCCCAAGACTCAAACAGTTTACCTGTGAGAGGGAGAGAAAAAAAAAAGCTTGGTAAATGGGCTGTGTCGAAGTGTCCCTGAGCAAGACGCCTAACCCCCAAATGCTCCTGATGAGCTGGTCATTTAGACCGGCTGTTTTGACTGCCAGGAATTCTGTAAAATTGATTCCCCCTCTCAGAGAATCTCCGCATGAGAGATTGGGGTTTTTGGGGACTGAACGCTGTGGACTGCTGTTTGAGAGCTGGCATTTCCTTTTCCTGCAGTGCTTTGGCTGCTAGTTTGGCCTTGTTTTTTTAATTTAACTTTTGTTGTGTTTTGGCAAAATAAAAGGCTTTACGCCAACTGTTTCTATGGGTTGTGCTGTCTGTTCACTACGTGAGCAGTGAGCAATTCATTGGGTAGACCTGTACACCAGCTTGCAATATTTAATTGGCCAATCATATGGCAGAAACTAAATGCATAAAACCATGCTTTTGTGTGAGCAGTTGTTCTGTGGGCAAAAACACGTTTTCAACGCATTGTCAGATTTGAAGGGCTAGACTTGTCAAAGCTGACAGGAAGCTGACAGTAATGCAAGCAACCTCACATTACAACAGTGGCATGCAGAAGAGAATCTCTGAACACCTAATGCTTCAAATCTCTACATGTTAGGCTACAGCAGTGGAAGACCAATAAGTCTAAAAAACAAGTCTAATAAATACCTAATAAAGTGCTCACTGAGTGTATAAATATATTTGCTATAAACCACAAACCCACAAGTGCTCTTAGGCTAAATTTCCACAGTGAAACAGGCAGGGCTTCAGGATGTTACCTCAGCATCAAGCCATGTCTTCTTCTCAGCAACGTGCAGATAGCAGCTGCCAGTGAGACCAGCCATCAGGGCAGGGACCCTGCAGAATCCTATCTCAGCCCCTTGAAATACTGAGGAGTACATACATATAATATAACATTTTTGGTCTGCTGGTCACATCGCACAGATACCAAACCAAACCCAAAAGAGTCTTCTCAAGTTTCTATCACACAGTGTTACTGGGTCCTCCCACAAACCACTGTTCTGTCAGATAAAACTGTCAGGCCCAACCAGCTCATGATAACAATTTGCCATGAACTGATAGTATTCCTATTATAATCACCAAGCACTGAAGACATGGAAGGCGAGGTTTCTAGTCTTCTGTCAATTAGTAACTGATTTATGCATATAAAGCCTGCCCAGTGGTACATGTTGTTTGAAGCAGACCACCATAGGTACAGTACTCATAACAGGTATAAATGCATTATGTGTTGGAAGCCTTGTCAGTGCATAGGACAAGATAATGTTCTCGGTGCTTCTGTGAATTTCCTGTCTTTTTCTGCTTTTGCCAATAACTATTTCTTCTTTAAAACTTAGTTTTTGGGCTAAGTTTCCTGTCTTTTTGGCTTTTGCCAACCATTATGACATTATCTCTCACTTTAAACATCGTTTTTGTTTTGAATTTATATAATATTCAAAGGACCTGCACAGCAGTTCAAAAACATGCACATCCAATAACATCCAAGGGAGTCTGAATGTAACTTTGATGAAATGCAATTGCTCTATTTCAAATTCTCCATTATACTCCTTTGTCCCTTCACTCATGACATATTCTTCCATGGCGCATGAACTGGTGGAATTGTAAAATTCCACTGATGTACAAGAGTGGAGTCGAGTGAAATCATACAAAGCCCCAGAATGGGGACAGCAGCTAAAAAACTGCATGGGACAGTCACCACTATGCCAACCTTGGCCCCTACAATACTGTTCATCTTTTCTTTTTTTTTCGTGTATGCAATTTGGACACAAAAATGAGAATGCTTCAAAATGTATGCTTGTTGCAAGTTGCATTCTTTAACAGGCAATGGTCACAATCCAAGCAGACAGGTACATGACGGGGAAAAGAGTTGGGAGGTAGTGACCAGTTGTGACCACAAGGGGGTAGGGGTTCATGATTTTCACCTGGCCCTCATTAATGCCAGGAGAGTCTACCTCCTGAGGGTATTTAAATCCCTCGTTGGCAATCTGTCAGCGCTTTGGTGTCAACTGTTCGCTCTTGCACCAAGCTGGTAAGCACGTGGTAGACTCGGTGTGTGTCAGGTCAGGTATCGTGCTGGTTCGGGTTTCTTTTCACGTTTAAAAGAAAAGGTAAGGAAGGCGATCAGGTGGTTAGTGCTGTGTGCGCTTCTGACGCCTTCCTAAAGGTTCTTTTATTTTCTAGTTCGTGTGAGCTTCTGTGTGAGGGACGTTGTCCCCGGTAATGTATTTTGGTTTGTGTTTTTCCTGAGCTGTGTTCTCAAGGTTCTTTACTTTCGTGCCTAGTGTTTTTGTACTAGGTTGTACTTTTATTTTGGTCCCCGGTCTGGGGTTTCAATGCTCGTCTCCTAGCACTTATTTTGGTTGGGTTGTTCGCCCTGTTTTTCAAGGGTCGCTTTTATTTTCTGATTCGCCCTGTTTTTCAAGGGTCACTTATTTTCTGATAGCCGTTTTTGGGCTTGTCCTCTGATTTGGTCGGAGTTTGTCTCCGGGTTATTTTCTGTTCCGGGAGAAGTCTCGCTCTGTTTCGTTTTCTCCCTGTTCCCTTATCTCCCGGGATTTTGTGGCGACCACGTTGGCGTGACCGCTTAAAAGGTACCATCCTTAGTTGCTCCTGGTTCTCCGCCAGTCCCCTCCATTATAAGAACAGGAATGCAGTCCACACAGGCGAAGGTACAAAAACAAGTCCAAAGCCAGGCAGAAATCATAAAACAGGAAATCCAAAACAGAGCAAAGACAAAACAGAATATCACAAAGGTAAGGAACGGGGAAGCGGAGGCAAGAACCAGGGGAAGGAAATTCACAGGTACAGAGTCATAAATGAGATACAACGAACTAGCAACAAGTAACAAACAGAGGCAGGTTTAATACAAAACTGATGACCAGACAACAGGTCAGACCAGAGAGGAAAGAAATACAAATAAGGAGTGGGAGGCGGAGACACTTAATTGGGAGAGAACAGGTGAAAGGAATGAGTGGCAGAACAGACTAAACAGGACTACGTAAAGCAGAATGGAACAAAACACAGGAAACGCAAAGAAAATAGAACAATCACAGAAACTGAAGTACACAGAGTAAAATGAAGGGAACACATGGACAGAGTTCCCAAACCTGGAGGGTGGGCGGAACAAGGGAACACAGGAGAGGACAAGGGTCCTTGGGAGGTGCCGGAGGGACTTGGATAGCTCAGGGATGAAGGCGGATCAGAAGGGCTGGCGAACTTGGATTTCAGGTAAATGCAGGGCTTTAGGCGACTGTAGAGTTTCAGAGGAATATGGAATTTCATGCGACCGTGGATTCAGGCCATCCCGGGGCTTCAGGAGAGAACAAAGCTGCAGGAGAGCACGGGCCTTCAGGCGGCCTTGGGGCTTCAGGCAGATAGTGGATAGGCTACAGCAGCACGAATAAGCAATGTAATAAGTCAAAAAATAAGTCAAAGAAATACCTCATAAAGTGCTCACTAAGTGTAGATTTTATCATATATCACATTGAACAAAATTCATTTCTGAATACACATCTAAAAGACACACACACACACACACACACACACACACACACTGGTAGGCACAGCTGGTCACCTAGAGGGTTCACTTGTTTGTATTGTTGCATGAATAATATTACAATTATCACAGAAGGATTGTGTTGCTTTGCGGTTCAAACTTAATTCCACAAGACACATGAGAATATTCCCAACACCATACAGTACCTTTCTTCAGGATGATTTACATGTTTTTATAGGTGCAGTCGGCAAGTTTTGAATATATTTTGAATTAGGGAATTTTGTAAATGATTAAACAACTGTTAGTTGGAGTAGGAGCACAACATCTAATCTCTGGTGACATTGGTCAGGCTGTACTTAAAATAAGTTCTCGGTTTTGTGTTTAAATACAAAATAACAACAACAACCATACAGCAAGTATTCAATGCTTTTATTTATTTATTTAACCTTTATTTTACCAGGAAATACTGAGATTTACTTCTCTTTTACAAGGGAGTCCTGGCCAAAATGGCTTAAAATAGAACAAATAACACAGACATTGCATTACACACTGCAAGACACAGAAGAGCAGGGACAATATACAAATGATTTAGGCTAAAACAAGTAAAAACATTGAGGTAAACAAGTACATACAGTGTCCATTGTATCGCCGATAAGCAGTTTAGCATATTCTAAAGGTATGAGTGTATTAAGCTTGATTTTCTCTTGTAGCTTCTTCCATGCTGAGGGAGCAGCATAACTGAAAGCTTTTTAATCAAAAAACACTTTTGGAACATTAAACAAAATGATGTCATGTGGTCTCAATGCCTATAAATTTGTATTTGTCCACTCTAGCACAGCACTTAAAATACAGTGGGAGCTGACCAAAATTAACCAATGGTATCGCCTACGTTCTGAGAGTGAGGGCAGTCCAGCTTTTAGATACAGGGTACAATGATGTGTGCAGTCAGTGGAGTCAGTATTGAACCTTAATACTGCATGATAAACACTGTCCAATAAGCTTAAATAGGATTTACTTGCACAAATGTAAACAACATCTCCATAATCCATCACATTACAAGTTGTTTTCTTGCCTGAAATTAAAAACATGCTTTGTTTCTATAAAATAAACCCAATTTGATTTTCAGTTTCTGTATGAGTTTTTCTACATGAAGTGTGAAAAAAAGTTGACAGACTAATGAAATCCAAAGTACTTGTATGTATTTACCTGCTCTATTAATTTATTTTGTCGGGTTACAATGTGTTGTTTCAAAGCCTGAGTCTTGGTTTTAGAAAATATCATTAACTTAATCCTATCTGCATTCAAAACCAGTTTCAAATTGCACAAGTCATCCTGAATGCTATTAAAAGCCGTTTGAAGGTGTTCCATGGCCTCATCAACAGAAGCCGTAAAAGTATACAATACTGTGTCATCAGCATAAAAATGAAGATAGAAATAGTAAACAGGATAGGGCCAAGAATCAAACCCTGTGGCAACCCATTATGTGTGACCATAAAATTTGATGTATAATTATCCATTTAGACACTCCTGTCAAAAAGATAATTTTCAAGCCAGCTGACTAATTGCATAGATAGACCTTCATTGATCAGTCTATCTTTCAATACAACATGATCCACCGTATCAAACGCCTTGGATGAGTCAAAGAACAAGGCTGTGCAATGCTGTTTCTTATCCAAGGCTTGAGTTGTCATTTAAAACCTTTAAGACTTTGGTGGTTGTACTGTGTTTTTTTTCTGAAGCCGGACTGATATTTGTTAAGAATTTAGTTTTCAGATAAAAACTCTTAACTGCTTACAGACAAGACCTTCAAGTACTTTAGATAGAATAGAAAGCTTGGAAATTGGCATATAGTGTAATGTCGAGGATGGGCGGAGAGCCAGACGCGACTAAAGGTAAACCCCTATGCCACAAAATCGTGGAAGAGAAAGGAACTGGGATGTACAAATACAAATGGGGAATACTCCCGGAACAGAGGGAGGAACAGAAAATAATACGGATGAAAACTCCGATCAAATCAGAATATAAAGCCCAAAACGGCTATGAGAAAATAAAACGACCCTTAAAAAGCAGGGCGACTACCCAACCAAAATAAGTGCTTAAGTTGAGCACTGAAATCCCCGGGCCGGGGATAAAATAAAAGTACAACCTAGCAAAAGGCTAGGCACGAAAATAAAACCTTGAGTCGCAGCTCAGGAGAAAAACGCAAACCAAAATACATTTAACGGGGACACCGTCCCTCTACCACAGGCTCACACGAGCATGAAAAATAAAAGAGAACGAAAACAAGGAACCTATAGGAAGGCGCCAGCAGTGTACACACACTAGCAAACTGAACACCTTCCTTACCTCTTTCTTTAACGAGTGTCAGAAACCCAAACCAGCACATTACCTGACTCAACAATCTCTGAGTCTACCCTGTGCTTACCAGCTTTGCGCCAAAGCGAACAGTGGACACCAAAGCGTTGATAGACTGTCAGCACTGCCCTTAAATACTCTCAGGAGGAACGCACCCGTGGCACTACTGAGGGCCAGGTGAAAACAATGAGACCCTGCCCTCTGGTGGCCCAAATCGGTCACTACCTCCCACCATGACATATACTGTAGTTGTTTAACTGTGCAGGATCACCGCCTTTCAGAAGAGGAAGAAAAAACACTGTTTTCCACATTTTTGGGATGGTGCATGTCTCTAAGGATAAATTTAAAATGTATGTCACTGGTTTTGCAATGACTTCGGCTGCAATCTTCACCAGATTTGGATTAAGTCCATCAGGGCCAGCTGACTTTCAGGAATGTATTTCTTTAAGAGCATCTACTACCTCTTATCCTGTAAAAGGAGTGAACTGAAAATTATATTTTGGAAAGAGGAAGGTACAGCAGTATTTAAAACATCTTCATTTTGGAATAAACCAGATGATATAAAATGCTTATTAAAATAATGTAACATTGTTGCTTTGTCAGTTACTGTGGTATTATCCATAGTAATACATTCAGGGAGAGAGGAAGTGCAATTGTGTGTGGAAATTGACTTTATTGTCTTCCAAAATGTATCTGGATTATTTATGTTGTATTTTTCAGAGAAAAAATGTATATGTCCTTGCGAATTAAATAAGTCTAATGATTTCTCAGACACCTAAAATTATTCCAGTCATTTGTGCTCTGAGATCTCCTAGCAGCAGCCCAGGCCAAATTTCAAAGGTCATCAGAAAACCAAGGATTGTTGGTTTTCCCACGTGGGTGATAGCATCCAACAATCGTCAAGGCACTAGGTGAGGTGAACTCTGCATTCATGTTTTTATGCATTTAGTTGCTAACACATCCTTGGCTGATAATATATGTGCATTAACAAGCTGATGTACAGGTCTACCTAATAATGCTCACTGAGTATGCTCATCCATTAAATAATAAAAGGTCAATTATAACAATTGCTAAAAACAGTTACCCTCAGTTGTCACTATGGTTGAACTAAGGGAGTGACATTCACTCCAAATGTAAGATCAGTTGTCTGGCAGTTTGAGGATTGCTGGTTCGATCCCTTGGCCTGGGTGTGTTAAAGTGTCCCTGAGCAAGACGGGTTGTCGTTGGTGTGTGTGCATGGGCAAATGAGTTGTAAAGCATCAATTGCAAAGCTTGTTGGATAAGTGCGCTGTATGAATGCCATCCATTTGACCATTTAAGGTTAACATTGGAGACTTAAAATGAGCAAAAGTGAAAACAGAGTCACGTCATATGATATGTCAGCGAATTTCTCTAGAACTTTGTATGATTTGCACAGGAGCTGATAAATAAAATAATATAATGTTCAGCCTTTACTCTCCTCACTGATGACATGCATTTGTTCCTTAATTGTCTCAAAGTAAGCCAATGACTAGTGTCGCTTGAGAGTCTACCAGGGCCCATGATTTATTTCTAGAATTAAATACATTTGATAGCTCCTAGGTGAACCAAGGACTGGATTTATCCATAATTCTCTTTTTCTATTTATTTGCCAATTTGTTGAGTGTATTTGCCAAGATACTCATGGGCAGCTCAATATTTGCAATGTTTACAGAATGATGATACTATGATGATGTCATGCAAAAATACTTACTTTATCCTCATATCTCTCCTGGAATTAGTTTTAAAAGAACAGCTTTGAAAATATTGTTTCTGATTAATTTTAAGGGGATAATTCTATGGATTACGGATCAGTAACGCTCTGGTGTTTGTTTAATGTTCCTGAGTTTGTCCTGTCTGTTTTAGTGTTTATTATTGTTTATTTTCGTTATTTATTCGTTATTCATACATATCATTCATATCTGGTTATTGTTTCCCATTACAGTCCTTGCTTTGTGCATCCCCTGTGATGTCAGTGTCTGAATGTTTCTGAGCCCGAGTCACTCCCCTGTCTGCGTGCTTGACTATTCGGGTGGTTTCGGTGGTTTCCGGGTTTTTAACCTTTCTTCCAGCCTTGCATTCCTTACATCTGGCTTCTCTTGATAGTTAAATGTTGTAAAGCACTATTCTTACTAAATACTACTAATTTAGATATTTTACAGTACTAATCAGATTAATACACGTACTGTCTGTCTAACTAACAAACTAACAGTCACTTTAATTGGGTAGTTCAGATTTAATCACGTAACTGACTAACATAATCTCATAGTTTTCCACACTGTTCTGTAACTCCGCCTTCCTATGCTATCCCTGATCCCTGATAATTTCAGTGAAGTGTTCGCACCTTTCTCTTACTATCACTATGTCTCCAACTCTATGCAAATGTCTACTCCCTAATCCAGAGCCGTATGTTTTACGTATATCCAGTCCATGGTTTCTTCTCACCCTGTTATTGTATCATTACCTTATTATATTTCCCACCTGTTGTCCATTTGTTTAGCCCACCTTTCTCCCGAGCCCTGCCTAGACTGTCACCTACCCTCCCATGTACCCTCCCTCATGTGTCAACCTCAGTCTCCACAGTGTTCCTTGTCAGAACGTTGATCATATTCAGTGCCGAGATTCAAGTACGCCTGTTTATTGAGATGCCTTACGACACCTCTTTGCTTTGTTTTCCGAGTTTGTCTTGCCCTCTTGTTTTGGTTGCCCATCTGTTTCTTTGGTTTTTGATTATCTGCTTCGGTTTTTTTTACTCTGATTTTTGCCTCAGCCCTTTTGTACTTTCATTTTTCTGACTTTTTTCTGACTTCACAAATATCATATTGCGCAGATTCCCATCTCTGTGTCCTGTGTGTATAAATTGCAACAGACTGATGAATCTCATCTCCCATGTCATTTTGCAGAGTGACTGTGTAGAGCAAGAAGGTCATCTGGCCTCAGTTCACAGCATTGAGGAACAGTGCTCAGGAAGTTTCTCAGGAACTTCTATAAAGCCTCTTGGTTTGGTACACCACTCAAACATTTCTGGAAGATAATCAATGGAATGAATTAGGATTTGATGGAGTCCACTCTGACCCCTTAAAAACTTCCGATACCACTGTGTTATAAATTCAGAGTGGCATCAGCTGTTTATAGATAATTTACAAGGCCATTTATAAGAATATAGAATTCAACAAATGTTGATTTATGGAGGAGTATTGATAACACCTTTTTTAAATTAAAATTATTTAATTATTGTACAATTAAGTATGTGAAAACAGTTAATGTCACAGAAAATATGGTTGTCTTGATATTCCTCTTTTAAGAACATCATGAACAATATGAAATTTAAGTACATAATTGTACACTTTCTGTTTTGCTGTCAAATGAATACATTTAACATAATTTAACAGTAAAAATACATATTCACACACACAATTGCCTTTTATATCAGCTTTAAAACAAGACAAAATAAGCTGTATTTTAAATGCCACTTAGAACTGGCAATGATTTAAATTGAAATTAGAACACTGAGATAATGTCTTGATTTACATCATGATGGTGCATCAGAAGCAGTCTCTGGAGAAGAAATGGGGCAAATGCCTTCAGGACTGTGCCGTTCGTAGAAAAATGGTTTCTGGAATGTTCAGTTGCATAAATATTAAAAGACAGAAAACAGATTGATAATTGTGGAAGATCCTTATTTAGAAAAAGTGGTCCACAGTCTCAAAGTTTTAAAAAAAATCTTTTGATAATGTTGTCCTTGAAACTAAATGTTTTATGCAAAATAATTTAGTGCTGCGAGTCCATTCCAGCACACATTTATTAACTTCTCTTTCGAAATGGAATATTTTGTATTTTGATACACTATTACACACTAGTACTGTCATCACCGCAAGCCATGTACTTTTCCTCTTTCTTCCTCCCTGTTCAGGAGGGTGCATGGATGTGGTCAGATGGTGTCCTGAGCCCGGACCCCGTGCCGAGCTCAGACCTCACATTCCCACGAGCAGTACCCCACGAGGAGTGTCTCGGGGACGAACTCTCTTCATCAGTCCAAATGTTATTTCGAATGTCCTGGAGAACTGGTAAGTTCTACTGAACTTCCAGCCCAGTCTCGAAGTGAAGTGGTGTGATGCAACGCTGTTATATGATCTCCTGTATTCACTGTATTCCTCTAAAAGACCCTTTCTCAGATGTGATTATAGTCAGATATACTTTATTATAATCAAAAGAATAGAGTTATACAGCTCACAGGTTAAATATCATCTTTCAGTTTGCTAATCACATACATTGCTGTATATTCTTTCAACCGTACACCGGTGCCTTTACGTGATTCACATAAGGTTCATATAACCCCTTTGTTTTTCTAATTCACCTTCATCCACCAGATGTTAATGTCAAGAGACATCCTTCAATTATCCATCCTCTTTGGCCTTTACCTTATCCTATAGCTCCCCCTTCTGGGAGATAAACGTAACTATTCCTAGAATATTATGGGCACGAATACCCTAAAACTTCTCTACTTTTTTCCTACATTATATAGTATCTTACTGAAAAATAAAAGACATAAAAATGAAAGGAAACTTATAACGTTGAACTTCTATGTGCTACTTTTCCTACTTTTTCAAGTAATAGAGATTATAATGACCACTCAAGCTTGATTATAGTTGTTCTGCGTTGCTCTTTCTTCAACAGCCCGTAGATATCTTGTTAAGCGAAATTCTAAGAGGCTTTTCTAACATCTAAAAGCTCACTCCTTATATATCCTTCAGCTTGTATAAAAGTGTACTTGTTTTGGTAAGACATTCATCCCGAAATATCTCCATTATACCGAGTGGGAAAACACTATCCCCTATGCAACTTTTTTAATGAGCCTATTCATCACTGTTATCTGTCTCACAGTCATAGTCTCTCCTTGACTCTCTCCACACTTTGACTTCATACAAGCCAGCAGTAAGTGCCTTCCACCATCTCAATACACTCTTCAGGTGCTCTTTCTTGTGTCGCCTTAAGGGATCTACAAAGGACATCCAATTAATAGCCGCGTGTAATTCACCCAACTCCTCTACAGTTAGTCCTTTGAATCTATCCGATAAATTATCAGTGCTATAATCAGGGAGGCCCTTAAAGCCTCTTAATCTTCTTTCGGTATTAACATCCCTCCCTTTTTCCTTATCTTTCCTACATTTTTCCATCTCCTCATACTCTTTTATTTCCCAATCATCTATATTGTTTTCCTCATCTTTTTGCTTTAACCAGGCATTATGCTCCTCCCCTGTAGGAGCAAGCCCACACTGTTATTATACATTCATGTTACGCATGGCCTCAGTCAGACCTTTAGCCTTGCTCCTTAGTACCCTAAATCTAAGTCCTCCGACTTCAGACTCCTCTGCTGGCAAGTAGGGCTGCTCATTTCTTAAAATTATTTATGAACTGTAATTTTGTCAATTTTCATTGTTAAATTAATACCGTTGGATATAATTGTGATGTATTTGCAGAGAATATTAAATTCTGCACTCATTTCTATAAAAACTGCTCATAACTATAAATTGTTACCAAATAAAAGGGGGTATACATTTGTTAGCTGGACCCATATCTTTCATATTCTACAGTCCTTTCTGTGAAATCATGTTCCCAGCAGTTGTTGTTGTGTTTCCAGTGTGGGGTGGCCATACGTTGCTATTGACTGTCAGTTGCTACCCAACTCATTTGCATAGCCCATAACTCAAAAACTATAAATTGTTACCAAATGAAAGGGGGTTTACATTTGTTAGCTGGACCCATATCTTTAATATTCTACAGTCCTTTCTGTGAAATCATGTTCCGAGCAATTGTTGCTGTGTTTCCAGTGTAGGGTGGTCCTACGTTGCTATTCAGCAATTCAGCTATTCAGTCAGTTACCACTCAGCTCATTTGATAGCTCATAACTCAAAAACTGTAAATTGTTACCAAATGAAAGGGGGTTTACATTTGTTAGCTGGACCCATATCTTTAATATTCTACAGTCCTTTCTGTGAAATCATGTTCCGAGCAATTGTTGCTGTGTTTCCAGTGTAGGGTGGTCATACGTTGCTATTCAGCAATTCAGCTATTCAGCTATTCAGTCAGTTACCACTCAGCTCATTTGATAGCTCATAACTCAAAAACTGTAAATTGTTACCAAATGAAAGGGGGTTTACATTTGTTAGCTGGACCCATATCTTTAATATTCTACAGTCCTTTCTGTGAAATCATGTTCTGAGCAATTGTTGCTGTGTTTCCAGTGTAGGGTGATCATACGTTGCTATTCAGCAATTCAGCTATTCAGCTATTCAGTCAGTTACCACTCAGCTCATTTGCATAGCTCATAACTCAAAAACTGTAAATTGTTACCAAATGAAAGGGGGTATACATTTACTCTAGAAACCCATATCCTTAATATTCTAATGTCTTTTTGGTGTTCCCAGCAATTGTTGCTGTGTTTCCAGTGTGGGGTGGCAGTTTGGAAAAGATGAGGAGGTGTGTAATTTGTCGAATAATAATAAATGGTCAATGTTGGCATTTGATGTGTGTGGTGGTCAGTGGTATTACATTAGTAGTACTGCAGAAGCCAAAGCAAAATGAAAAGGCAAAGATGATCAGGTATGTTTAACATCTGGATACTAGATGTGATACATTCACATGTCAGCTAAATCATTTGGGATACATTTCACATACAGCAAAGCTCAACAAATTAAAAGAGGGTAGTCCTGTGCATTACTTGTGAAAAAAGTATAGTTCATTTGCGTACTATCTGGGCAGAGAATATCAAAGATATTGTAGCTGAAATGGATCAGAAAACCATGCACTCATCTCTGCAAAATGAACACAATCCTCAAATGTCAAACACACAACAAATTATTGACATAGACCAGACACATGAAAGCAAAGACTGCTTAAATGTAAAACGAAAAAGAGAAAATAACAATAACTTTATATACCCCTCACCAGAATGGGAAAAAGGTAAAAAAAAAATTCATGGACAAAGGAAACCAAAGCATTATTGCCTCTGCAACTCGCCAAATAAAAGTACACGTCCAATGTTAGCATGCGCTATATGTGCTGAATGATTTAATTTTGACTGTGTACCTAGCAAATAGAAGCAACTTTGATTCTCTGTTCTTCATTTGTAACTCACATAATTGCCATGTACATGACAACCACAAAAACATGGCTATATAATAACAGGTGAGACCAAAAGTATTGAAACTGTAGCAGTGAAGGTTAGCTCACTTAAACAAATAATGAAAACAGAGGTAATTAATGTGGAAACACAAACTGAAACACCATGCAGGGAGGAACATAGAGGTCCACAAGCTACAAAGGAAATAATTAATTTAAATGTCCAAGAGCACAGTAATGAATGCACATTGGACAAACAAACACAAACAGATCAATCAACTCATATGTCCCAATCACATTTAACTACCCCTGACAGTGATATTAGTGAACAAACATTAAGTAGTACATTTACGGATAAAGCAAAATTTAGCTATTTCAATTGCACCATTTCTCCCCTCGCAAACTTTACTTTAACAATGGCTGAGTGGGCATAGTTAAAAGAGCAAAAAAAAACAAACATTCATGGCAAAATCAAAATATATATCAAATCCATATTGTGTCCTTTCATTTTAGAATCATTCATTCTCTAGCCCACAATTTAAAAAACACATAAACCATTCCTAAAAATTAATGGATATTGTACACATGACATCTGCACCCTCACTTTCCAAATTTCATTAGAAAAATCAAGCCACCTCACATTTAACATACAATACAAAAGAGAGATATTATATTCTGGGAGTTCACTGAAGGCCAGACCATTCAAATGAGAAAAGAGAGAACAGTTAGGTGAGCAATTGAAACATCTAAAGTCTTACAAATTATATAATGGATTATTGGGGAAATCAGATTCAAATAGTTTAGTGGCATTTAACAGAACAGGTGTTGGCGCTGGCACATCTGTATTAAGGAAAATGAAATCAGAGTACAAAAAGAAAGACTTAGTTGATAAAGATGAAATTGCTGCGCTACAAAAATTGAAAAATAAATTAGAAATGGAAGATAACACCAGCTCAAGTTTAAAGGGATTTATTTGTGTCTCATGTCTCATGCCCAATTGCATTTATGATCAGTGAAGAGCACACACAAAGTACAGTAGAACAGCTGCAACCTCACTGCAATTAGGGACTATGAAAAAAAGATTTATAATTTCAATACCTTGCCCATTCAAATTAATAGTGACCGCTCTTTAGTTCTCCTTCTGGCGTCCAAGCGAATATTTAATTATGAAACGATGGAACATTATTGGCAGCGCTGCTGGAAATTATTAAATGGTATCGCTGATAAAAATGATGATAAAATATGTGTCATAAGGTCTTGTAAGTCGCATTTAATGAAACAGGCAAGCGAAATTATTTAAAGCAGTATAGTGTGAAAAATGAAAAATGAAAAATATAAATTGGCGATGTACATGTTTAGCCTTCTTGTGAATTTGCAAACGCTACAAGAGGTCAATAACATATTTTATGATGTGTGCGTAATTTTAGGCAGTAAATCCGGCACAGGTTTGGTTTCAAAATGTCTTGTTCAGATACAACAGAGAATACAACAGCTGAACAAAAGCAATGTAGGAGAGGAGCATATTCAAAGGAGTTCAAATGACACTCATGATGAGTATATTCAAAGCATATCATCGGTGAAATCGCCTTTTTTGACACATTTCCAAAAAATCTAAACAAATGCCCTGTCAACTGTACAAATATACAAATAGCTGTGTGACAATGCATATTACAGCCTGATGCTATCAGACAAGCTCTTAGATTACTTTGTCCCAGTAATTCCAGTGTGGTCCGATTTAATGTCATCTTATTTGGATAAACAGAACATACTAAATGTAACCCCCCATCTATTTGAAATGACAACATCACTATGCGAACTATCACTATCACTAGTTTTAAAAATACGAAAGTACTTTTTTTTCAACAATGAAAAACAGAATTGATGCGTGTGTAGACAAATTGCATACATTGTATAAGGTTAGAGAGGGGGAACTTTGTGATAAAGCAAGATTGAGTGTTTTAAAAGAGAAACAGAAATTTAAACAACCAGAGGAAAAGTGGAACAAAAGCAAAAGAAAAGAGATCACATATAGCTTCCAGAAAGCACCAATTAAATATGTAACATGCTATGTACATTAAATGAACAGAAACAATTGCTGTGAACATGATTTCACAGAAAATACAATACAATCTCAAAGATATAGGTCCAATTAGTATTTCCACTTTCATTGGGTAACAATTCATGTTTTTTTGTTATCAGCTATGCAAATGAGCTGGGTGACAACTGACAGTCCATAGCAATGCTTGGCCGCCCCACACTGGAAACACAGCAACAATTGCTGGGAACATGATTTCACCAAAAATACATTAGAATATTAAAGATATGGGTCCAGCTAACAATTGTATACCCCCTTTCATTTGGTAACAATTTACAGTTTTTGAGTTATGAGCTGGTAACTGACAGTCAATAGCAACGTATGACCACCCCACACTGGAAACACAGCAACAATTGCTGGGAACATGATTTCACAGAAGTAACTGTAGAATATTAAAGATATGGGTCTCTAGAGTAAATGTATACCCCCTTTCATTTGGTAACAATTTACAGTTTTTGAGTTATCAGCTATGCAAATGCTGGGTAGCAACTGCCAGTCAATAGCAATGCTTGGCCGCCCCCACACTGGAAACACAGCAACAATTGCTGGGAACATGATTTCAGAGAAACTACTGTAGAATATTAAAGATATAGGTCTATAGAGTAAATGTATAACCCCTTTAATGTGGTAACAATTTATAGTTTTTGAGTTATGGACTATGCAAATGAGCTGCTCGTGAATTGACAGTCAATGGTATTGCATGCCTTTACCACACTGTAAATACAGCAACAATTGCTGGGAACATGATTTTAGATAATAAATGTATAATTTTATAGATATTATACATAGATTTAATGTATGCCCCTTCATATTTGGCAAAAAAAATTTCAAACAGTCAGCAGGTATGCAAATGAGCTGTTATTGAACCGACAAGCAATTTATGCTTAGCCTACATTATAGTAACTAGTCAAATAGCAAGCTAGTTGCTTGCTGACTTTTATAAGTTGTATCAGCAATGAATTTCAACAATGGTAATTACGTGAGGAAGTGCAGTTCTCATTATTTAACGTTACTCAGCAGCTCTTATTTCACAGGAGGTTGAGACCGGAACTTCTGTACAGGAAGTCTAATTGTTGCTAGCTTCACCGAGCTCAGCGAAAGGCTGTCAGTAACTATGGTAAGTTATGCTCTGAAACTGACCTGCCACCTCGCAATTTAATGTGAACAAACCCAACCTACCTTGCAGTGTTTGATGAGATTAATTAGGCAGACATTTCATTTCGCAAAAAACAGCGAAAAAGATGCAATGTTTCTAGGCCTATTGCCAGTGAAAAAAAATCCGAAATCCTGTTATTTTATCGGATGGCTGTTAATTAAGTTAGGCCTGTTGTTGTAATTCTACATGGGTTTGCCAGTGCTTTGAGGAAGTAAAAAAGCTGAAATCCTGTAATTTAGTTTCGACTTTGCATTGTGATTGGCTGAGCGATAAATCACTCCTAAAGGAGCACTGTCATGCTTTTTTCAGTTGAGATAATTTTTATTAAATGCTTACATTGTGTGTAGGAATTTTTAAAATCACCGTCAGTGTAGCCGTTTCCTAAATATGGGGCAAAACGTCTGAAAAGAAACAGGTGGACGGGTTTGTACATTTATTTTTATGGACAAAATGGCTTCTATCCACCTTTTTAAACGTAAAGCATGTTACTGTACATTAACAATGAAGACATGTAGCCTACAGTGTGTTCAATGTTCTCACTTTGAAATGGGCTACACTAATGATGCTATCTCAGACTTAAAATGTTCAAGATTTCTTGAGCCTGCTTTTAGAAAGGAACCCTGATGTTTCGGACATAATCTTGAATGGATGAATGTATTATTATTATTATTATTATTATTATTATTATTATTATTATTATTATTATTATTGGACATATTGCTACTGTTGTGTTACCTCAGCTTGGGCCCACTCCATGAGGTGTCCAAAAAATTACTGTATATCACAAGTCAAAAAACTGCGCCACAAATGGCATTGTCCTGTAAAAATGGAAGGGGGAGTTCTAAAGTTGAACATGTTCCTCTGTCACAGGTCTCAACATAAGATGATGACTGTGGTGCAACATTGTAACATGTTTGAGTAAAGCAGTTGCTCAAACAGCAGATTTCCCAATTCAATGCATTTAACCAGATTTTATGACCGGTTTTACATTTGGTGTGAAATTGACCCCAACAGTTATAAATAAACACAAAAATATTGTAATGGAAAAATGGAAAAATGATACAGTATCAATATGAAACAAGGTGAACTGATTTACAAGACATGTCAATCACTAAATGGGGTCAAATTGGTCTCAAACATCATAGTAGGGTTAATAATTTCTGTGTGGATTTTGATGTATGCTTGGAGTTATTGTCCTGCTGGACAATCTACCTACGACCAAGACTGAATTCATTGTGCCATTGATCTTAAATAGTGTCCCTACATGATTGGTAGCAAAACATCTCCAAAACATCAATGACCCACCAACGTATTTGACAGTAGGTATGAGGTTTTTCTTGTATGCATTCCATTGTTTTTTTCTTTTTTTCTTTAGACCTGATAACACCAAGACACAAACAATCTCAGCAATTCTTAAACTGTGATCCTTAGGTTACTTATGCCCCCCCCCCTCACCATCTTCCTTCCCGTCCTTAATATACACTTGCATACTCTTCTTGGCAATTTTGCCTACCATTTCACATGTTTTCGCCTTTTTTTCATTGCCCTCACAGTGCTAAGTGGTATGTTTGCCGTTTATGTATTTTTTTTTTTTACTTATGATGGTCATGGCTTTTCCCATGCTGATGGTTGACAAAGGGATTTTTATACTATCGTGATGCCGGAAATGATGGAATGACACATAATAAAGTTGTATTGAAAATTTCACTCTGTTCCGATATTATTTACAAGAATTGTTAGGGGTGCAAAAAAATTTGGCACTTGTGGCTTTCAGACAAAATGAGGTTACCAAATAAAAACATTGAAACATGAGAGTAAATGTATTGAAATAAAAGTATATCATTTTCCAATATAGTTTCAACATAGCACATATAGATCATTAACCATGTTGTTTATTATACGCAGTGGCAATAATTCTGGTGCCCACTGTATGTATGTATGTGGAGAATATTATCAGTAACCTGGTGGTTCCTGCTGGAGAGTGAAAACAGACCGTGATACTGACCACAAATTACCTGAGAAATATGACCTTGACACTTGAATAACATGCTGAGGAAGGCTTTATTTGAGGAACAGAGGTAACAGAGAACTGTAATCAAGGATGAAAAATCAAAGCTTTAAAGACGCATGCTTCTGACTGGTCAGAGCTGCTTTTCTTGTCATCGCCAGTTCTCTCCTTGACGCTTGGCACAGACAAATCTGTACCGATTTGAGCAGGGGATGTCATTCCACTTTTTCTGCACTGTGGTTACAACACAAGAGTGAAAAGTCAGTAAGTCCAGTCAAATCCACTCAGCAGTAATACGGGGTTTACTTAGTGTATGCTTACCAGACCAGTTTGCATGCACACAGTCCTCGTTTCTTTTCAAATTGTTTGGCTCCCTAGTATTCCAGTGGCGAAAGTCCATTTTAGATCCATCTGACCAAAACCAGAAACCCTCCTGAACAGGGACGACAAAAGTTTGTGCTTGTGGTGAAGACAGTACTAGTGTGTGCGAATGCAGTCTTATCTTAAAACATTACATTTTTACTTCTTCGATGGCAAGTATCAAAAACAATTTTGAAAGACAATGGAAGAAAGATAATGGATTTTTTAAAGCTTACTACTTACTACTGTCATTTAAAATTCAGCTTACTTTGTCTGTAATGTACAGTCTTGATGTTAAGTTGGTATTTTGGATATTTTGAGTTTGTGCTTGAATATCTTTTCTACTGTTAAATTACAAGTAAAATGCATTCAGCAATGTCAGAATAACATCTCATGTTTGACTGTGGAGTAGAAAGTGCACAATTATGTACTTAAGATGTATTATATAAATATAATCTTCCATTATTATTTATTGGATTGTTATTATGTCTTGTTTCATTGTGAAATAAATTGTCTTATTTGGCACAATGTGAATTTGTAATAGTGTCAGGGTTGGCTGTATCAGTTTCTTATTGATTCCTTTGATTCTTAAGTTGTGTACTGCTGGCTAGTGAGTGTAAAGCTGCCTTCATTAATCATTATACCCTCTGACAGTCTGTCAGTCCTATCCAGAATGGACGGGTGGTCTTAGTGAGCTTCTGGAGAAATGTATATTCCACTTGGCTGTGCACTGAGGCCAGGTTTCCTCCTTGTCCAACACAGTATCTCTGCAATGGGACAAGGGAGATGAGATTTGTCAGCCTTATAATGTATCATATTGAGTATCTACCATGAGACAGACAGGTCACGGAGATCTGTGCAGTTTGATAATTTTCACAGGTGAACTATGTTCTTTTGATAATAAAAAAGGCACATTAAGGGATCAGTGCCTTCTTTTTCAAGAACACAGTGTTTACATAAAAAAACTATAAAAACATACACAATTGACAAAACACAAAATTAAAACAATCAATAAAAACAAAATGAACAGATGTAGTTGATTTTCAAGAAACAAGAAAAGTCACTTGCGTTTGGTTACCATTGCGCAAATAATCTGAACTGTGATCTTTTAGATATGTTACACTGTTGAAACAGGCTGCTCATAAGTTTGATCGCAAGTTAGGGTGTAAAGTCAATACTAAATGTTATGTTGTAACGAGTTAGTTTGAAGCTAATTTTGTGTCTTTGTTTGGTTGCACCCTTCATTCTTATGCTACATCTTTGCTAAGTTCCATAAACCAAAATCATGTCATACTGTATACAGTGACATTTCTGTATTGACCAATCATGCACGTTTAAACAACAAACTGCTATTTGCTTCATATGCCCTGCTAATGTCATGTGTCAAATAGGCCTAATATAATGGCTAAATTATCTCAACGGATGCCTATCCTCTAGTCTAGCAGGTGATTCGTGATGGGCCTTGGTTAGATGTATTTGGACTGCTTTAACTGTGTTTTTGTTTATATGTATGAGTCCCTAACAATTGACTTGCTATCAATGTTTTCATTTTTTCATTTTATGACTGGAGTAATTTAATCCTGTACTGAGAGAGAAGGTTGGTTATTTTCTGTATTTCAGCTTGCTGAATATTAAAGTACGAGTGCCCAACATGTCAGTCTCATCATGCAAATTTAAGCTATCTCGGAGAATGTGCAGCTAGCTAATAGCTACCACGCTGAATTCATGAAGTTTCCCAATCTTTCAGATAGATGTGCTGTCAACGGCTATTTTAGGAATTACTTTACACCAAGTAGGGATTAGGTTTAAATTTCAAGTTGTACAGTTGTGTTAAAAACAAATAGCAGTACAACATCAGATGAACCACTGTTATTAGTAGTAGTGATATTTCTGCATGGCAAATAATTTACTTGTAGATGTAGTAGTGTAATAGAAAAACAACATATGCCGAAGAGCAATTGCCCCAGAAATGGGTGTTTCAACAAGAAAACGAACCCAAACACACAAGTAAGCGAGCAACATCTTGGTTCCACACAAAAACTTGAGTTAACGGAGTGGCCATCTCAATCCCCCTACCTCAACCCCATTGAAATCTAGTGGGGTGACATTAACCATGCAATTTCTGAAGCGAAACCCAAAAATTCACAGGAACTGCGGAATGTATAGTACTGTGCAGGTGTGAAAAAATGCTGTAAAATAAGAATGCTTTCAAAAATAGAAATGGTGGTAGTTTATTTTTATCAATTACTGAAATGCTGGAACAGAAGAAGTGAATGAACAGAGGAAAAATCAAAATCAAATCAATAGTTGGTGTGACCACCCTTTGCCTTCAAAACAGCATCAATTCTTCTAGGTATACGTGCACACAGTTTTAGATTTTTCTCGGCATTCGGAATTTGAGCACCTGTTACCTTCTGGGAAACACAGGCTGGAGATGTTTGTTTGAGAAGTTATGCTCCATATTTAGGAAATGGTTACACTGACTAAGTTTTTATTTATTTATAAATGTATTGGTAAATCTGTTGTATAATTGCAATAATAGCCCTAGGCTACACTCAAAGTTGTGACCTGATCTGCACACCACAGAGATATTTGACATCATCATGTACCGGTGGATGTGTATATCACTGAAATGTCTGTGAAAATCTTCCGTTCCCCTCCAGTCATTAACCTTTTCACACAGCATCCTCCTTTGACGTCCCCTACCTCATTTGACATCATTGATATGAAGGCGCTATGCCACCTTACATAAGGGCATACATTTTTTTCAGATCCTACTTTTAGTTATGTAAGTGCATTTTTAGTTTCCATTATGTAAGCTATGATTTAGCCTACCATTTGATAAAATGTGGAGACCAAGGCTATCTCTGCTTGACCTTTCTGATGATGCCTTTCCCTGCCCCTGATGCTGAACAACAAGCTCATTAAAACTTGGTTCATCGCAAGACAGAAGCAAGGGTGGAGATGACAATCAAAATCAAGGCGTGATTGCAATGCCTGCAAGGCCTGTGACATTTGGAATGGGTAATCATATTTTTCATATTATAATATATATTTATGGACAAAATGGTTTCTTTCCACCTTTTTATCCTCTGCATTTCTTGCAAATAAAAGTAAAGCATATAATTTTACATTAACAATGAAAACATGTAGCCTACAGTGTGTTCAATGTGCTCACTTTCAGATAGCATCATTACTGTAACCTATCTCAGACTTCACGATTATGTTCAAGATTTCTTGAGCCCGCTTTTATAAAGGACCCCTGATGTTTCAGAAATTAATTAATGTACTGTTATTATTGATATTAATAATGTTGGACATATTACCTCAGCTTTGGCCCAGTCGCAGCTTCTTGTAATATACTTGAAGCAGCGCTCATTGAAGCTTTTCCAGCCGGGAGGGCAGCTGTTCTCACACTTTCGTGCTGAGGGACACAAACACAAAGCAAAAAATGACTGTATATTATTTTCCATTGACATGCACACAAGTCAAAAGAACAGCTCCGCAAATTGTATTGTCCTGTACAGGCAGTATGTGAAGAAACATTTCAATTCCATTATTTTTTTTCTAAAAATGGAACATCTAACATGTTCCTCTGTCACAGGTTTCAAGATAAGACCATGACTGTGGTGCAACATTGTTATGCATTTGAATGAAGCAGGTATTCAAACAGCAGATTTCCCATTTCAATGCATTTAAGCAGATGTTCAGATTTTATGACCGGTTTTACATTTGGATTTTAATAACTTCCGTCTTACAGTATGATCACAGTGTTGCAATGCCCTCAGTTACCTTTAAATTTACCTTTTCATGTGAAAATGCTTATCCTGTCGATGGTCTAGTTTAACTATTTAAACAAAGGATTTTTCTCTCCCAGTGACACAGTGTACAGACATTATGAGTTACCCATACAACCTGCAAATAATGCAACTAAGACAGGGTAATTGTCATGGGCATCACACATTCCGTGATATTTTATTTTTTTCACGCCAACAAAAATGTTTTTGCCAGTTCTGTGACATTCGCCATTTTTTAGCAAATTCTGTGATTTCCTCCATTTTTATTTCGTTCCATGATTTCTCTCCACTTATGGAAGATAACTCAAACTCAATGTAGTCTACAGTGTTGTGCGTAGTATTTTAACAATATTGCCACAGGCTAGATGTATGACAGCCCCTTTTAACAACGTTGGTAACATTCAGTGATGAGAGGTGCTCCATCAAAGACTGAACCTAGCAATGTACAATTGTGTTGGAGGAAAAGAAACAATAAATCGAACACAGAGTAACACGTTTTTTTATTAATGCAATTTGAGCATACTCTATTTCTAATGTCTTTCTGTTAAATTAAAGGCAAAACAGAATGCTGGTTCTCATTAAAAGCACCTGCCTATCCATTAACTTTATTCTGTCATTTTCTTTTTTTTTTTTCAACACATTTGCCTGACTGCTCTGTGACTTTGTCAATATTTTCTGTGAAGAAAACCCAGCCTTAATCATAACCTGTGTATAGGTAGCCATCTGAGGTGAAATACAATAAATACTCACCAAAAGTTAGGCAGGAAAGAGCAGCCACAAGAATTAGCTTTGCCATTGGGAAGGAGACCATGATGGATCTTGGATCTTCAAGAGTCAGTAGAGACAGAGGATTGAAAGATCTCAATATCAGCCATAATGTAAAGTTAATGGCTCAGTACAAAAGCAAGAACACAATGGGCACACAGCTCTTATTTTTTTCCAGTTCATTAAACAAAAAAGGCATACTCTAAACCAAGAGGACAGGTATAGGACTCATTTGTCTTGAGCAATGTGATGTACTGTTCATGTTTTCCTCCACAATGTTAGTGTAGTGAAGCACACATAGATAGCTATATTACTAGTATTACTATGTTACTATTATTTGTTAGAAGACTAGTTCCAGAACAAGACAATGTGGCCAGAAGGCATGTTTCTTCTCTTACCTGTAGATACAAGCTTGAAGAAAATAGACAGGTGGGTGAAGTAGCTGTGAATGATCTGTAGTTCTGTTCTGATGAACACAGTCCTACTCACAGTGCTCCACTGCCTTTATACAGGGATTTGATAGGGATAATGTAAACAACAGTTTCACACTGGTGTTTCATAGGAATTGGCCACATGATGACAAAATTGATGATGACTATCAGAGAAAGAGGACATGCATAGTGAAGCACATTGTCATGGCAGAAAGAAAACAAATAGTGAATCCGGATATCAGCATTCAATGTAAACAGAAAGGTTTGTTCTAGTGAGCTTAATGTTGGTAAACATCTGGTCCAGACACGCAATGTGAAAGACTTCGTCAGCTCTACATTTTCAGAGCCTTTAACCTCACTGGTGTCATCATTCTTTTTGTAAGCAGAGAGGAAAAAGACTGCCTTCACATTTTGCATTTCATATTTATATTTAAAACTAAAAGGACCACAAAGGTGGGTCATTTAAGGCTGAAATAGAATTTTAAATGTTAAACCTCTTTAAATATGTTTTCATCTAAGTAATTAACACTGAAGAAGTTTTCTCCATAATTTGTACCAGTGTTCCGCCTGTTTGCCCTTCTTTCTGTTGACCAAGTCAATGTTCAGCATATGGGCTAATTATTTGACTGACCAGTAGTTTGATCAGTAGTTTGTTTCTGCTCATGAGTAAAGTATGCTATTAAACATGCACAGGTGCTCCACTTTTAACCCCATCTGTAGCACCCTTCTTTTTAACACAAGCCTGTCATATCAAAAGTTTAATGGTGACTATTCTTGAACCCTTTTTATTTTGGGTATGATCCTGCTCTCTGCTGAAAGGTACTCCCCAGGAATTTCCAGAATCACTCTAAATATTACTGAAACATAGTAACAGGTTTTTTGAATGGATACAGATGCTGGTGCCTGCGCTTAGAAATCCAATAGGGCCACTTCACTGGACAAATTGGATGACAATACCATCGGCAATCAGTATTCTGCACTGTTTTTTTCATTGTGTCTTGGCAGGTTTCTAAAAAGGCCATGTGGACACTCCAAAAGGAAACTTGGTTAACACATCATATTATGGTTCTTTAAAGGTGCAAATTACTCCATATTGTTCCCTACATGCTCATGGAAAAAGTGTGTTGAAATTGGCTTGTTTTCCCTTCCCCCTCCCTCTCCTTGCCACCTCTGGCAGCAGCAGGTCAGGAACATTGTAGAGAATTACCATATTAGCTTTCTACGGTATGTTCCTGAATTATTGACACCCTTGATAAATCTGCACAAAAAGTGCTGTAGCTAAAAAAGAATAGTTATTGACATCAGCTTTATTTTCAAATATGCGTATGGTAACATGCTTTATGGATGGAATCAACCAAAGTCTTACATTTAAAAAAAAAAAAAAGTATTTTATTTGGCAGATTCATAATTAAAAAAATTGTGAGGGGTGTAAATTTAAGTAAAATTGTATTGCGAATTTCACTTTGTTTGATTTAATTAGCAATATTTGCTTGCACCTGTGGATTTTCAGAAAAAAAATAGGTTACCAAATTCAAGACATTGAAACAATAGGGTAAACTGATTGAAAAAGGTTCCTCATTTTCCTGTATGTTTGAGCATAAAAGATAAATCATTATCCTTGTTATTTATTATATGCAGCATTTTTCCTACATTTTTATTAAGTGCTCATAATTCTGGAGCCCAAGATAGTTTACTAATCCTTTGATTGAGGCCCACCGATTAAACTTTTAGTCTAATACCTCACTCCCATCAACATCTTAATCACATTTCAGATGCCACATTTATTAAGAATCAGGCCTCTTCCTTATTTAAGTGTATTGAATAATAATGAAATATATATATATCTGTGTATATATATATACATTACACTCGACTCGTACCTGCGCCACCATTACTCAATATATGCTCCCAGGATTAGCATTATTGCTGAAATCTCAGTTCGGTGGAGAACTCAGAGGCTGAGGGTCCAGTCAACACAATACATGCAAAACTGCCATGATAGTTGCGAGCCCAGGTCGGCATAGCATTATCTGGGCTCCTTAGAGCTAATTTGACAGGAACCAGCGCCGTAACGCCCATGGGTTCCTTTCGCACCAAATTACAAGAGCCGTGCATCACCGATCCTTTAATGGGCAGAAACTTGCTGGCCTCACAACTTAGAACTACCACGAATGTACCAAGCCGCCGATCGGTCGGTCTTTAGCCACCATTTCCCCCTGAGTATTCAGTTGTAATTTAGGCTGAAAAAGGTACAAGATGAATTAGAGTCATGGAGATCACGTAAGTTACAAACAAAATAGTTTCGCAGACAGGTAGGTTGCTTTAGAATGCCAATAGTCAATTACAGATACACAAATTAAGAATAGAGATAGAGTAAATCACCATACCTAGCCTGCGTTGGCTACACACAAACAAAGAGTATAGAATATGTCGTGTATGGGAAGCCGATCTTCCGTTGCTACGCATACATAGAACGTGCTGTGCGGGAAGCCGGTTACGGTCTTCCCCTGCTACACATACATACATACATACATACATACATACATACCCAGGACATGTTGTGTGGGAAGTCGAATACAATCTTCCCCGATTGGTCTGTCTCCCTTGCTTTTATGCCAAATCATACGTTTGAAACCAGGCGGCAGTGCCATAAATCAACCTGGAGGGGTGGTCAAATCTGGAATTTAGACCCCCACCGTTGGGGGTTGTTAAGTAGGGAAAATTAGATGATTACCAGGAGAGGACGTGTAGGTTTTCCCTTGAGTTACTGAAACTATGGTTTATTAAACACCATTTGGTATGAAATGTATCTCATCCGATTCCTTGATTTTACCAGATCACATCCATACCAAACAGATTACCCTTTTTATTATGTTGCAGTAATCATGAAACTTATCCATTTTAAATGCAATTCCTGTTACCATTACATAAGTCTTAATGCAACAATACAAGGATCACATGGGCAATGTTTTCAAGGTTTTACCGGGTCTATTTACAATCTTAATAGCAGTTTTGAATATTTAATCTAGGTGTAATGACAGCAGTGTAAGGCGGAAATGATTAACATCTGGCATTATCACTCAGGGCTGGTCAGCTTGCTGGCTTCCTCTGGTATTGTGGAATATCTGGCTGTAAAGTAATTTAACCCCAGGATCTCCGCACCCATATGGGCAGGAGCCTGTGGGGGAAGACTCAGGCCTCCAGCCGTAAAACTCATTACGACGGGGCAACATCCTTTACGGCACAGGAAGGTTTCAGAGGGCACGGTCTGTTGGGCCCATTATTCCCTTCGACCCCCTTCCTTACTCCCTCCCTCTCACATCTCCCTCATTCCTCAGTTTCCCTGGAAGTATGCATAAAGCATCGGATGTTTCATGACAAAGTCAGTTTAGATAATATTCATGTTTGGTATTATTCTGATTGTTTCAGTGCGACTGGTGCAATGGTTTTATTTCTGCAACAGCAAACCTTGGACATCATAACCAACCAGGAACCAGGGAAAAACTGTGTGGAGCTCTGCCCCAGTGAAAGCCATGTGCCTCAACCCCCCTGCGTTTCCTGGGGAGGCGTGGCTCCAAATTCCAGATGGGTGACCCATTTTTAGGGTTAACATCAAAGGCCAGATTTTGGATTTAAGGACAGTAAACTAAGCAATCTGGGAGAATGCAATCAGCCTCCCGTGCACACAGTGCACGTAATTTCTATGTACAGGGTGTCTGTAGCCAGGCTCCCGTATGTAGCTTTTATTACCAGGTATGACTTTTAAGACTCCGTAATTTGGTTTCCTTCTAATGTTTTATATTGTATTTGGAACTAGTGTGTAATTACGTATGTAACCTGCCTGGTAAAATAAATTGTTAAAACTTGATCTGTTTGGTTTTCCTTACTGACACTTAATGTTATACAGGGAATGCTTGGTTTACCCCCTCGAACTGGTCTAGGGAGGATGATTATTTCCACTTACTGTATCACGGCGTATAGCACCCGTAGACCTATGTTGGTAAATCCCGCGCCTCCGCATGGTAGTTCATTCATGAAGAGCACAGCCGTAGCTATGTTGGTCTGCTTGGGTCCCTAGGCTGTAAACAGATATACCCGAGAGTAGCTATTCCTGCGACCTCTGTAATGACTACAGATAGCTAGTCAGTTCGTGAGACGTGCACATAACGTGCGATGTGACATGCGGTGGTACCAGCAGAGGATTGTTCAGCAAGTTCTTCTCAGTACAGGATTCCTATAGCGATCAAGTCAAAATTATAAATAAGACATCCACTAAATGTGGACAACTAATCTAAATTATTATTCAAATGGAGTCAGATAAACGAAGGTGGATATATTGGCCCTATTGTGGAGATTATTGGTCAGCCCGGACCAGTAAAGAGCGGAAGGCAGAGTGGTACTCCTGTCTTTGTATCGTGGTTTATTTATTGGCTGATCTAGAATCTCCGCATAGGGGCCACTAATTTTTAACCCTATTGGTATTCTTTCAGCAACACCAGAAGGACAAGCACGCTGATACCTTCAGCCCTCGCTAAATTCCGTCGTTGGGTTAGCGTGGGGTTTTACAGCAGTGCCCAAATGAGGGCACTGTGGCCTTGTCTGGAGTCTTCCCCCTTGGAAGTGAACAGGTATGGGGTCACAGGGAGGTCACCAATGTTCTGGAGGATTATTTTCCCATGGCCCAACTGCCCTTGGACCACTCGTACATCTTTCCCTTATCTTCGCCCCGAACTCCCCAAAAGGTTGTCTAAACAACATTGACCAGAAACCCCAGCCTCCAGGCCCCTCAGCAAGCTGACCAGAGCATGAGACCAAATGTTACTTCTGACTGGCTTTCAACATGTACCTTATAGTCGTGAATGCTCACTCTAAGTGGCCAGAAGTCTTCCTGATTAACCATTCAGGTGCTGCGGGGCCTGTTCAGCCGTTGGGGCATTCCTGAAGTCCTGGTCAGTGACATTGGCCCCCAGTTTGTATTGGTCGAGTTTCGGAAGTTTCTGAAGCCCACGAATGGGCTGGCGGAACGCTTTGTGCAAATGTTCAAAGGTGCCATGAAGTCATCAAAAGGGTTGACTTCAGTGCAGCAGAGGTTGGACATCTCCTGTCGTATAGGAATACTATGCTATTTTTACGCCGCAAGGTGTGCTCTCATTTGGACTTACTTAAGCCGACTGTTGTGTCTGTGGTAGCACAGGATCAGGAGGCCCAACGCCTGCGCAGTGCAGCACACTGAAAGACAAGAGAGTTTCCGGTAGGTGAAGCGGTCGTTGTTCGTAATTATCGGATGGTGGAAAAGTGGACACCTGGAGTGGTGAAATCTCGAACAGGACTAGTGTGCCACCAGAATCATCCTCAAAGAAATCTGAGATTAATTTTAATTTTTATGTATATTTTCCTACATTTTATACAGTTACAAGGGGTCAAAAAGAACCCCACACAAGACATTTGTATGCAAATTTGGTACAGAACTTCGCATAGCAGTATGTGTATTGCATGTTTACCATTCAATCCCAACAAATGAGAAAATTAGAAAAACTATACAGTTTCAATATGTTAACTGATTTTTAAGTCAATCACTAAATGGGGTCAAACTGACCTCAAACATCATAGGAGTCATAGTTAGTCATTAGTCTTTGCACTCGTCTTCCCCTGTGATGTCTGAGTCTGAATGTTTACTAGCCCAGTCACTCCCCTGTCTGCGTGCCCCACTATGCGGGTGTTTACGGTAGTTCCGGGGTTCAACCTTCCTTCCAATCTTGCATTCCTTACTTCCTGTTTTCTCTCCATTTCATGTTTGTACATAGCACTAATATACTAATCCCAACTAACATAGAAGTTGTACAGTACTAATTATACTAACACACTAATATGTTTGTCAAACTAACAAACTAACATTCACTAATTTTGGGTATTTGTAATTTAAATCACTTAACTAACTTACTAACGCATCTCCAGTTTCAATTCTGTTCTGTAACTCCGCCTCGCTATTTTATCACTGATTACTTGCTTAGTTTCAGCGAAGTATTCGTACCTGTCTCTCCGTATCTCTGCATCTCCTGATTCTCTGCAATTGTCTACTCTCTATTCCGGAGCCGTTTGTATTACAGGTGTGTCTTTGTGAATCCAGTCCGCATTTTCGTTTCCCCCTCGTTATTGTGCTATCACCCTTTCATGCGTCTCACCTGATGTTTATTTGTTAGACCGCCCTCACTCCCATGCCCCGCCAAGTTTGTCTCATTCCCCTGTTTATTTATACCTGTCCGTTTCAGTTGCACCCTGCTAGTTGGTCTTGTCCTGTTTTTTGAGTCCCGCGCCCTTTATTCCTTCCCCCGGTTCTAGCCTCCTTGTTCCTGAGTCCTTGCCCTTGTTTTTCTGGATTTCTGGTTTTGACCCCTGCCTGCTTCCCTGGACTCTTCTTTGCTTGTTTTGGATATTTGTACCTCTGCCTTGTTGGACTGACCCCCTGGTTTTTGACCTTGGCTTGTTTTTTGACTCCGCTCTGTCTGCCCCTGCTTTTGCATTAAACCTGCCATTTTTTCTGCACCCCAGCCTTCTTTCGGTTCTTCCGTTCCCCCCGGCGTAACATGGGTTACTTATGGCCCCCTCTCACCATCTTCTTTACCGTCCTTAAAATACACTTGCGTACTCTTCCTAGCAATTTTGCCTACCTGTTTTTGCCTTTTTATCATTGCCCTCACAGTGCCAAGTGGTATGTTTTGCCGTTCATGTATTTTTTTGTACCCGCACACAGTGCTCATTATGCAAATTGTTGAGCTCCCTGAAATTTCAGTCTTATCCAAAAACATTTACTTATTTGATGGCAAGTATCAAAAGCAATTTTGAAAGACAATGGAGTAAAGATAATGGATTTTTTAAGCAATTATTGCTGTTATTTAAAATTCTTCTTACTTTCTCTGTAATCTATTTAAAATTCTTCTTACTTTCTCTGTAATATACAGTCTTGATTTTAAGTTGGTATAAAAGGATTTTGTGTTTGTGCTTGAATATGTATTTTCTACTGTTAAATGTATTCAGCAATGACAGGATAACATCTCATGTTTGACTGTGAAGTAGAAAGTGTACAATTAAACATTAATTGATCTCAAAACATTGGTTTGCTGAACACAGTAACTTACCATTTGAGTGTCTGTCAGGTGCTTGTCCAGCATCAACCCAGAGGGGTAACATTATTTATAGCACAAATAACACATTTTTGACTAAAATTTAGGGAAGTTGAGAACCCACTCGTGTCCCAGTGAGTTGTGTCCCAATGAAATTAAAGATACCATTCCCCCTTTTGACACATGGTGTCACGTTTCAGGTCTGTCTCACCATGTTTTATGTTGATTTATGTTTATTCATGTTGTCTAGTCACGTAGTGTCTTCATGTATTATGTTAGTCTAGGTTCGTCATGTTGTTTAGTTATGTTTCGTTACGATTTATTTTCTTGTCATGTCTAGTTATGTTATCGTACGATTTTATTACCTGGTTATGTTGAGTGATTATCGTCTTAGTTTCGCTTTGTGTTATGTTTCGATGTATGTTTATTGTTACGTTTAACTGGTCGTTGTTATGCATACACTTTTACATGTTTTTCCGCAAACCTTGCGTTCCGCCTTTTCTCTCTCTCTCTCTCTCTCGTTCTGTCCTTCACTCCCCTAATGTTCTATTTGTCTATTTACTAAAACTACTAACGCTAGATCAGGATTGGGTAGAAACTAACAAGACTAATCATGTGTTCATGTTACCTTATGTTTCTCGTGCATGTCATTTACTAATTTACTAATGCTAGGGCAGGATAGGTTTATTACTAACGATTACTAATCTCCTTGTTAAACTTGTCATCCATCGCACCTGTTTTCCATTTCCTTGCTACGCTCTTACTAATTGTCTACACCTGTCTACACCTGCACTTATAGCCCAGTCGCGCAACTGTTCACTGCGAAATTGTCTGCCTCTGTCTTTTCACGCAACTCTTGAGCATTACTTACAGTTTGATTACACGTTACGATCCACGCCTGTTTACTGACCATCGACTATTGATTTCTGTTTTGTGACCTTCGTTTTGTTTCTCGACTACGTCCCCGCCTACCGTTTTTGTACTTTTGCCCCGCTGATTGTTTCATGGTTTCGCCTCTGCCTGCCGTCCGCCTGTTCATCTGCCCCGCTGACTGCTCTCCTGCTACCGGACCTCCCTGCACGCCTACCGACTACGAGATTGCCTCTTCCCTCGGCACCGTGCTTTTTGTTTGTTTTGTATTTGTTTGGCTGGATCTTCGTGTATGGACTTTGCTTGTATTGACTACGCTCCTGGGACTCGTCCCGAATAAAGCCCTAACGGGACTTTATTTTACTATTGTTTCTGAGTCGTGCATTTTGGGTCCAACCCCCACGCACCCGTCTCAGAACAATTTCGCCACTATGGACCCTGCTGACTCAACTGCCATGTTCCACGCCCTCCAGGAACAAGGAGCCATCGTCCGGCAGCATTCACAAGGAATCTCCGAGCTTCACCTAGAGATTTGTGAACTGTGTGCAGAGATGAGGAGGCTCGCCGTTGCGGTCCTGCCACAACCACGGGAGGAACCCACCCACCCACCCACTTCCCCGGCGGTCAACCCCTCGGGAGCCTGGCAATTCCGGGAGCCCCAACAACCCCACCCGGAGAGGTTCGGTGGAGAACCTGAGAGGTGCAAGGCGTTCCTACTCCAGTGCGAGTTTGTATTCAGACAACAGCCCCAGACCTACAACAGCGACGATCGTCGGATTGGCTATGTGATGGGACTACTCAAGGGGAGGGCGTTGGATTGGGCTACGGCAGTGTGGTCCGGGGGTTCTTTCCCTCCCCGTTACCCAGCCTTCGCCGACGAGATTCGTAAGGTGTTCCAACACGCATCCAGTGACCAGGAGCCATCCCAGAGACTGATTGCTCTGCGCCAGGGACGGAAGACCGCGGCAGACCACTCCATCGACTTCCGCACCCTCGCAGCAGCTACTAGTTGGAACGATGCAGCTTTGGCGAATCTCTTCCTGGCCAGCCTGAGCGAGACGCTCCAGGACGAGTTGGCGCGACTGGACCCCATCACCCAGCTCGACCAACTCGTGCGCACCACAATCCGCCTGGACAACCGCGCCAGACAACGCCGGTCGGAGAGACCGATCCTTCCCGGCAACCCGTACCCCAGGCAGGGCCCAAGTCCTCGACGTGAGGAGCAGCAGTCGGAGGGACCCGAACCCATGGACCTGTCCCGGGCCGGTACCAGGGTCTCGACCGAGGAACGAGCACGCCGCAGAACCACCGGTTCGTGCTTCTACTGTGGGAGGCCGGGTCACACCCAGGCTCGGTGCTCCTTCAGGACCAGGCGACCAGTAGAGGTGAGAGCAGTCGACAGGCATGAGGGTGTTGACAGAGAGAACCATCGTCCCACGCTCACCACGCTGTTGATTCTTCCCGAGAGAACAACCCGGATTAACGCGTTGGTGGATTCTGGAGCGGACGGCAATCTCATCGACGAAGTGTTGGTGTCCGAACTGAACATTCCCACCCTCCCTCTACCCCACCCTGAGAATGCGCGGTCGCTGGATGGAAGGACTTTCTGCCGCATGACGCACATTACCATTCCCTGTCAACTGGTCATCTCTGGGAACCATCGAGAGATGATCCAGTTCCGCGTCATCCAGTCCCCCAATGACCAACTCATCTTGGGATTACCCTGGCTCCAGAAACACAACCCCACGATCAACTGGAGTTCCAATCAAGTTCAAGCCTGGGATTCTAGATGTCATCTGTCCTGCTTGCGTTCCGCTCCACCACCAGCAGAGGGAGCACCAGCTCCACCACAGACTCCCAAGCCCTCCCTGGAAAGGGTCCCCACACCTTACCATGACCTGGGCGCAGTATTCTCCAAGATACAAGCTCAGTCTCTGCCGCCTCATCGACCCTACGACTGCGCCATCGAGCTCCTTCCTGGTTCGTCACTTCCCTCAAGTCGCCTTTACAACGTCTCCAGACCTGAAAGGGAGGCTATGGAGACATACATCCGTGACTGCCTGGCTAACGGACTAATTCGCCCTTCTTCCTCTCCCGTCGGTGCGGGATTCTTCTTCGTCCAGAAGAAGGATGGCTCCCTACGCCCGTGCATCGACTACACGGAGCTGAACAACATCACGGTGAGGAACAAGTATCCTCTGCCCCTGATGGACTCCGCGTTCCACCCACTTCACGAGGCCACCATCTTCACCAAGCTGGATCTTCGCAACGCGTACCACCTGGTCCGGATCCGTGAGGGCGATGAATGGAAGACCGCCTTCAATACCTCTCTCGGACACTTTGAATACCTGGTCATGCCATTTGGCCTCACCAATGCTCCTGCTGTGTTCCAGGCCCTGGTGAATGACGTTCTTCGGGACTTGTTGGGTCGCCATGTGTTCGTCTACCTGGATGACATCTTGATCTACTCCACTAATGCCAAGGATCATGAAAACCACGTCAGGCAAGTTCTACAAAGGCTTCTAGAGAACAAATTGTTTGTCAAGGCAGAGAAGTGCGTCTTCCACTCCGACACTGTTGAGTTCCTTGGGTTTATCCTGGAGAGGGGACAGATCAGGGCGGATCCCATGAAGATTCTGGCGGTCACCGACTGGCCCACACCCGCCTCACGCAAGCAACTCCAGCGCTTCTTGGGATTCGCCAATTTCTACCGTAGGTTCATCCGTTCCTATAGTCAAGTGGTCTCTCCCCTAACCAAGCTCACGTCCCCAGCGGTGCCATTCCGGTGGAGCCCCGAAGCTGAGACGGCCTTCACCAAGGTCAAGAGACTGTTCGCTTCCACTCCCATCCTGGTACACCCCGACCCCACCCGCCAGTTTGTGGTCGAGACGGATGCTTCCGACACAGGGGTGGGAGCAGTGCTCTCTCAGGTGGCGGCCGCTGACAACCGACTACACCCCTGCGCCTTCTTCTCCAAGAAGCTGTCCCCGGCGGAGAGGAACTACGACGTTGGAAACCGTGAGCTGCTGGCAGTCAAACTGGCGCTGGAGGAGTGGAGACATTGGCTGGAGGGGGCCGAGAAGCCGTTCATCGTTTGGACCGACCACAAGAACCTGGCATACCTCCAGACAGCCAAAAGGCTGAATTCTCGACAGGCAAGATGGGCGCTGTTCTTCGGGAGGTTCAACTTCTCTCTCACCTACCGTCCTGGTTCGAAGAACGTTAAGCCCGATGCCCTGTCCCGTCAATTCAACACCTGTTCTGAGCGTGAGATCCCCGAAAACATCCTTCCTACCTCCTGCACCATCGGATCCGTCACATGGAAGATTGAGGCGGTAATCCAGAGGGCTCTACGGGAGGAGCCCGATCCCAGGTCCAACCCCGGATTACGCCTATACGTCCCCTCAGCCGCTCGGACACAGGTGCTGCAATGGGCCCATTCATCCCTCCTTTCCTGCCATCCCGGCTTTACCCGCACCTTGGCGGTGCTGAAGCGGAGATTCTGGTGGAGTGCCATGATCCCCGACACCAGACGCTTCATCAAGGCCTGTACCACCTGTGCCAGAAGCAAGGCCTCCCACCAAGCCCCTGCTGGCTTACTCCAACCTCTGCCTGTGCCCAGCCGACCCTGGAGCCACATCGGCGTGGACTTTGTTACCGGACTTCCCCCTTCCGAAGGTAACACCACCATCCTCACTGTGGTGGACCGATTCAGCAAAGCGGCACACTTCATCCCCCTGGCTGGATTGCCCACCGCCCAAGAGACCGCAGAGGTTCTGGTGAGAGAAGTATTCCGCATTCACGGACTTCCCTCGGACATCGTTTCTGACCGCGGCCCCCAATTCATCTCCCAAGTTTGGAAGGCATTCTGCGTGGCCCTCGGGGCCACAGCTAGCCTCTCTTCGGGCTACCACCCTCAGTCCAATGGCCAAACGGAGAGGGCCAATCAGGACCTGGGGGCCGCTCTACGCTGCGTATCGGCAAAAAATCCAGCCGGCTGGAGCAAGATGCTAACCTAGGTGGAATACGCACACAACACCTTACCCTGCGCCGCCACCGGGAAATCTCCGTTTGAGGTCTCCTTGGGCTACCAACCTCCACTGTTTCCTGACCAGGAGGCCGAGATCGCTGTTCCCTCCCTCGCCATCCACATGAAACGGTGCTCCAAGGTTTGGAGGGATGCCAAGGCCGCGCTGCTAAGCACGGCAGATCGTAATCGGCGTTTTGCTGATCGCCACCGCACTCCAGCTCCGGCCTACAAACCAGGTGACTCCGTCTGGCTGTCCACTAAGGACATTCCCCTCCAAGCCACTTCCCACAAACTGCAACCCCGCTTTATTGGTCCCTTTAAAATCCACAAAATCATCAATCCTTCCTCTGTTAAACTGTCACTCCCTGCTTCCCTTAAGATTCACCCCACATTCCATGTTTCATGTATTAAGCCCGTATCCTCTCACCCCATATATCCCCCGGATCCCCCACCACCTCCCCCCCGCATTATTGACAACCACCCCGCATTCACGGTTAAGAAACTCTTGAACATTCGTAAGAGGGGCCGTGGGGTGCAATACTTGGTTGACTGGGAGGGCTATGGCCCTGAGGAGCGTTCCTGGGTCGCTCCCAGTCTCATTCTGGACAAATCGCTTATCAGAGACTTCCATCGTGACCACCCTGATAAATTCCAAGGACCGCCAGGAGTCGGTCGTTAAGGGGGGGGTCCTGTCACGTTTCAGGTCTGTCTCACCATGTTTTATGTTGATTTATGTTTATTCATGTTGTCTAGTCACGTAGTGTCTTCATGTATTATGTTAGTCTAGGTTCGTCATGTTGTTTAGTTATGTTTCGTTACGATTTATTTTCTTGTCATGTCTAGTTATGTTATCGTACGATTTTATTACCTGGTTATGTTGAGTGATTATCGTCTTAGTTTCGCTTTGTGTTATGTTTCGATGTATGTTTATTGTTACGTTTAACTGGTCGTTGTTATGCATACACTTTTACATGTTTTTCCGCAAACCTTGCGTTCCGCCTTTTCTCTCTCTCTCTCTCTCTCGTTCTGTCCTTCACTCCCCTAATGTTCTATTTGTCTATTTACTAAAACTACTAACGCTAGATCAGGATTGGGTAGAAACTAACAAGACTAATCATGTGTTCATGTTACCTTATGTTTCTCGTGCATGTCATTTACTAATTTACTAATGCTAGGGCAGGATAGGTTTATTACTAACGATTACTAATCTCCTTGTTAAACTTGTCATCCATCGCACCTGTTTTCCATTTCCTTGCTACGCTCTTACTAATTGTCTACACCTGTCTACACCTGCACTTATAGCCCAGTCGCGCAACTGTTCACTGCGAAATTGTCTGCCTCTGTCTTTTCACGCAACTCTTGAGCATTACTTACAGTTTGATTACACGTTACGATCCACGCCTGTTTACTGACCATCGACTATTGATTTCTGTTTTGTGACCTTCGTTTTGTTTCTCGACTACGTCCCCGCCTACCGTTTTTGTACTTTTGCCCCGCTGATTGTTTCATGGTTTCGACTCCCACTTCGCCCACGACTACGCCTCTGCCTGCCGTCCGCCTGTTCATCTGCCCCGCTGACTGCTCTCCTGCTACCGGACCTCCCTGCACGCCTACCGACTACGAGATTGCCTCTTCCCTCGGCACCGTGCTTTTTGTTTGTTTTGTATTTGTTTGGCTGGATCTTCGTGTATGGACTTTGCTTGTATTGACTACGCTCCTGGGACTCGTCCCGAATAAAGCCCTAATGGGACTTTATTTTACTATTGTTTCTGAGTCGTGCATTTTGGGTCCAACCCCCACACACCCGTCTCACATGGTCCTGTCCATGTGTCAATTCAGCATAGTAGGGAAACAAATAGCGTGGTGAATATGGTTTAACCATGGGGCCTAGCCTGACCCCATTGGTGCAGGTGCCGTCCCATTTACAATTGGCCTGTGTGTGCAGACTAAGAGTTGTGTTGGGAGGGGCTGAGGCAGTGGCCTTCGCAGCAAAATTTCCTTGAGAGATAGCATCTGGCTGGCCTGTGTGAGCAGGACATTGACATATTGCAACAGATTTAGGCAAAAGAATGGCCTCTAGGAGGCTCTGCACCAAATTTCCATATCGAACAGTTTTCCCTGAAGAAGGAAGAAAACCTCTGTGTTCCCTGGGATCTGTTTCATCAGATGATGCTCACCTGTGAAATGTTAAAAAGGGCATTTTCCCCCAACATTAGCCTTTCTGATGATGCTTTACCCTGCCCCTGATGCTGAACAACAAGCACATTCAAAATTGGTTCATAGCAAGACAGAAGCCAAGGTGGAGATGACAATCAAAATCGTCAAGGCGTAGGCTATATTTAGGAAATATATTGTTATGGACAAAATGGTTTCTTTCCCCCTTTTTATCCTCTGCATTTCTTGCAAATTAAAGTAAAGCATGTCATTTTACATCAACAATGAAGACATGTAGCCTTTAGTGTGTTCAATGTGCTCACTTTAAAAAATTAATTTCAAAGGACGTATTAGTGCTGTTTTGTGTTACGTCAGCTTGGGTCGAGTTATCCCTCCTATTATGTTCAGATTTTATGAGTGGTTTTACACCAGTGCCTGTGATTATCTTGTCACACCTCATTCCTGTGTTTGTTAGCCCACAATGTTAATCATTATTTAATCAACTCACCTTAACCTGAGTTATGATATGAAGGCTTGTACTCCGAGCAACCAATAGCAGCTTAAATATCCCCCAACTCAGCCAGGTAGACAACCCCAGGGGTTCGCCCTTCTACTTTTAACTTTTTCTTCTTTTGACCTAAATTTTGGCTAACTGTTTTTGGTTTTTTGGTAAGTCCCGGGCCTCAAGCCTTCACCTATGAATGGGATTGCTGTGCTGCTGTTTCCGTTCCGCTCAGAAACTGCGCCTGGGATGCAACAGTGTTCGCACTAACTTTGATTTCCGTTTGATTTTCTGTGAAGAATTCCGAGGTCGTCAACTTACCAGTTGTATTTCACGTTTGGAACCTCATGCATCCTTCCCTAACTGGGCCTCGGAGATCCCCCCTTCTTTTCTCTTCATTTCCAGCTTATTTACACCCAACTCATAAGTAACACTGTATTTCCAAGTTTACACAGTTGTACCTGAGCATGCCTCAGTGTGAGACAAGATTAGTCTGTGTTAGGTTTTGTGTTTTTTTATGTTCTGTAAAACCCCACGCTAACCCAACGACGGAATTTAGCGAGGGCTGAAGGTATCAGCGTGCTCGTCCTTCTGGTGTTGCTGAAAGAATACTAATAGGGTTAAAAATTAGTGGCCCCTATGCGGAGATTCTAGATCAGCCAATAAATAAATTATGTGCACGTCTCACGAACTGACTAGCTATCTGTAGTCATTACAGAGGTCGCAGGAATAGCTACTCTCGGGTATATCTGTTTACAGCCTAGGGACCCAAGCAGACCAACATAGCTACGGCTGTGCTCGACATGAATGAACTACCATGAGGAGGCGAGGGATTTACCAACATAGGTCTACGGGTGCTATACGCCATGATACAGTAAGTGGAAATAATCATCATCCTTCCTAGACCAGTTCGAGGGGGTAAACCAAGCATTCCCTGTATAACATTAAGTGTCAGTAAGGAAAACCAAACAGATAAAGTTTTAACAATTTTATTTTAACAGCAGTTTACATACACATAATTACATACTAGTTCCAAATACAATATAAATATATATACTTTTAATATCTTAAAAGTCATACCTGGTAATAAAAGCTACATACGGGAGTCTGGCTACAGACACCCTGTACGTAGAAATTACGTGCACGGTGTGCACGGGAGAGACTGATTGCATCCTCCCAGATTGCTTAGTTTACTGTCCTTAAATCCAAAATCTGGCCTTTGATGTTAACCCTAAAAATGGGTCACCCATCTGGAATTTGGAGCCATGCCTCCCCAGGAAACGCAGGGGGGTTGAGGCACATGGCTTTCACTGCGGCAGAGCTCCACACAGTTTCTCCCTGGTTCCTGGTTGGTTATGATGTCCAGGGTTTGCTGTTGCAGAAATAAAACCATTGCACCAGTCGCACTGAAACAATCAGAATAATACCAAACATGAATATTATCTGAACTGACTGTCATGAAACATCCAGTGCTGTACACATCGTTTAGTGACTGAGGAAGAGGGAGATCTGAGAGGGAGGGAGTAAGAAAGGGGGGTCGAAGGGAATAATGGGCCCAACAGGCCGTGCCCTCTGAAACCTTCCCGTGCCGTAAAGGATGTTGCCCCGTCGTAACAAGTTTTACGGCTGGAGGCCTGAGTCTTCCCCCACAGGCTCCTGCCCGTATGGGTGCGGAGATAGTGGGGGTTAATGGTGCATGCTCCTGGGTTCAATTACTTTACAGCCACATATTCCACAATACCAGAGGAAGCCAGCAAGCTGACCAGCCCTGAGTGATAATGCCAGATGTTAATAATTTCCGTCTTACAGTTCTGTAGTCTGCCTATGTTGTTAGCGTTTCCGTGTTTTTTTTTAACCTCCGTGTGCACCATAGTCTCCCTGTCACTTCATTCATTCGTTTCACCTGTTTCACTTCCTGATTGTTTCCCAACCTGATTCCCATTCCCTCTTGTTTCCTGTGTATAAAAACCCCTCTGTTTGTGCAGTTAGTTGCCAGATTGTTATGTGTTTAACCCATACTCTCCAGCGTTTTCGTATTGATACCCGTTTTGACCTGTTTCGTCCCCAATCATCGAGTTTGTTCTGACCCGTAGTTTTTCGACCAGTTTCTGTTTATCGACTTTCGTTTCTGGATTGTGTTTCTGTTTGATTAGCCCGTTTGTTTTCGATCCATTGCCTGTGACCGCGACTATTCTTAGGATTATCCTCAAAACATCTGTTTGCTGGAGATCTGACCCTTTGCCTGGACTATCGCTTACGAACTGCCTTATCCCTGCTATAACTGTTTGCTGGCTATTGACCCTCGCTGTACCAACCTACCCTGAGAAAATAAAGAACTTTCGTTGTGATCTCCCTATTGGATCCCTCATTCTGAGTGCCTGATATAACAATCTGGCCAGAATGGATCCAGCGAGCCCGACCCCTGCTTTGGAGATGCTGCGACTCCAGGGGCAGAGCCTGCACACCCACGAGGATGAGATTCGCTCCCTGAATCAACACGTGAACTCGCTCCTACACCAAATAACAGTGCTGACTACAGCCGTGGAAAACTCCTGGGATTCCACACCTCCTCAGCCGCCTGCTCCGGAACCAGCCCAGTCCCACCCAGAACCCCATCTTCCCCCTCCCGAACGCTACGACAGCGAACCCAAGAACTGCGTGTCATTTCTGTCCCAGTGCTCCCTCATCTTTGAACTACAGCCATCTACCTTCCCCAACCGAATGTGGCTTACGTTGTCACCTTACTGTCGGGCCAGCTCGGGAATGCGGACGCCCCCGAATGCTACAATTTCCCATCCTTCTCTAGGGCTATGAATAGGGTCTTCGACCGTTCCATCTCTGGTCCGGCAGCCTCTTGTGAGTCATTTCGCTTTCCACCAGGGATCCCGCTCAGTGTCAGACTACTCCATCCAGTTCCGGACCCTCGGGCATCGGCAGGCTGGGCCGAGATAGAGCTACATGGGGCATTCCAGAATGGTCTTTCTGACAGAATCTTGGACCAACTGACCACTTGTGAGCTACCATTGTCTTTGGATGCCCTCGTCGACCTAGCCGTCCGGGTGGACACCAGGTTGAGCGAACGGCGTGCAACAAGGCAATTCCGGGAACCCGATGTCCCACTGCCTAATCAACACCTCCCACCTCGGCACCAGGTCTCCCGAGAGCCACCCCAGCCCGAATCGGAACCCATGCAGGTGGGGTCCACTCACCTCACCAACCTGGAACGGGCGAGACGTGTGAGAGGGAACCTCTGCCTGTACTGCGGTGGACCTGGCCATTGCATCCAGACCTGCCCGGTAAAAGACCACGCCCTTCAATGAAAGAGGGGGTCTTTACGGGCGCTACTTTGAACACTTCCCCCTCAACTTCAAGGTCAACCATAATGGCTTACATCACCTGGGAGGGGACTCGCCACCAAGTACGAGTTCTGATCGACTCCGGAGACGAGTCTGATCTGCCCTACTCTGGTCCATCGCCTGGGCATTCCTACCTCCACCCTCGCCCAGGTCCTCCACACTAACGCAATTACCCTCTCCTTGCTCTCCCCTTGCCCCTCTGGCAGCAGTAGGTCAGGAACATTGTAGAGAATGACTATATTAGCTTTCTACAGTGGGTTCCAGAATTATTGGCACCCTTGATAAATCTGCACAAAAAGTGCTGTAACTAAAAAATGATAGTTATTGACATTAGCTTTATTTTCAAACATGCTTAATGAATGATTCATGGAACCAACCAAAGTCTTACATAAAAATAAAATGTATCTGGCAGATTAATAGAAAAAAATAGGTTACCAAATGAAAAACATTGAAACATTTGAGTAAACGGATTTAAAAAAGTTTCTAATTTTCCCGTACGTTTCAACATAAAATATCCATGTTATTTATTATATGCAGCATTTTTTCAAAATTCTTATTAAGAGCGCTTATAATTCTGGAGCCCACGGTAGTGTACTTACTAATCCATTGAGGCCCACAGATTGAACTTGTAATATCTCACTCCCATCAACATGTCAATGACATTTCACAATTTCACATGCCACATTTATTATTCAGAATCAGGCCTACTCCTTATTTACATTATTGGCATGCCAATAATGTAATTTAAGTTTAATGAATAATAATGAAATATATATTCAAATATAGATATTCATATATATGTTTTTAGATGCTGATATGAAATGAGATGAAGTTCCTCACTGAACATGGCCTCTGCTATGGAGTCAAAGCTGTTTTCGCTCCCCTCCTCAGAAATATTCACTCTGAGTGATTTCTTCCAAGGCCTCCAAACGCAGAGTCTTCTGTTTTGATTTAAGCATTGCAAAATACATTTTTGTAATTACATTTATTACATTTTTCAGATAAAATATTTCCCCAAAAAAGGATTTCAAAATTATTGCCACCCCTGGTTTAATACCTTGTGCAACCAGCTGTGAGTCTTTTCCTATAATTTGTGATAAGGTTAGAGAACAAATTTGGAGGGTCTATTCTTCCATGCAGACATTTTCAGAATGATTGATATGCTTGGGATATCCCTTTCCTCAATTCAGATCACAGGTTTTTCATGGGATTTAAATCTGGAGACTGAGATGGCCATGACAGAATATTGTTGTTGTTCCCATCCCAACATTTAAATAAACACAATATAAATATAAACATTTTGACACTTTGGTTGTCGCCTTTATTGTTTGCAAAATGACTAGCCCTTTATCCATAAATATGCAAAGCCTAAGGTACAGTTAGTGAGTTTGGCACCTGTATGGGAAAGTGCCAGCAGAATCATCCGCAAAGAAATCTGATAAAAATAAAAATGGTTGTATATTTTCCTACATTTTATACAGTCACAAGGGGTCAAAAAGAACCCCACACAAGACTTTTATGCAAATTTGGTACAGTATGTGTATTGCATGTTTGCCATTCAATCCCAACAAATTAGAAAAATAAAACCGTATCAATATGAAACAAGGTGAACTGATTTTTAAGAGATCAAATTGGCCTCAAACATCATAGGAGGGTTAATAATTTCTGTGTGGATTTTGATGTATTCTTCGAGTTATTGTCCTGCTGGACAATCTGCCCATGACCAAGACTGAATTAATTGTGCCATTAATCTTAAATAGTGTCCCTAGATGATTGGTAGCAAAACATCTCCAAAACATCAATGACCTACCAACGTATTTGACAGTAGGTATCAGGTTTCTCTTGTATGCATTTGAAAGGGTAATTTTCTTAATTGATTCTTAATTGACAATGTGTGTTAACATAAAGACAATGAAATTATTACAAATAACCTTTTAGTGATAATCCTTATTACTATTAGACCACTTTCTGAATTAAGTGCTTACTATGAGTCTTTCTCTGTCTCTCTCCAGCAGACAGTCAGCCTTTGACCTTAATGTCTCTGCTTCTCTGCTAGCACATTCCGGTCTTACAGCAAGGTCAACAAGGGGTATTCAGAAGACAAAATACTGATAAATGTTCGTGGCCAGCTTCATGTCTCTTTGTTTTGGTAAAGCCCCCCCTTCAGGAAAAGTGTGTATAGGAGTCTTACTATGTCTGATTCAAATCAGAAAACCGGCAAGCTTTCTCACTTTCTGTCATTTCTTTGGAAAAAAAATAAGAAAGTTAAAAGGTTTAAGAATAGCTATTATTGTGTTTTTACCGGTTCTGTGTTATCAGACGACGCTCACCTGTGATATCTTATTTGTGCATGTTAAAAAGGGATTTTTTTCCCTGCAAGCATTCCATTGTTTTTTTCTTTTTTCTTTTCTTCTTTAGACCTGATAACACCAAGACACAATCTCAGCAATTCTTAAACTGTGATCCTTGGGTTACTTATGGACCCCCCTCACCATCTTCCTTACCATCCTTAATATACACTCTTCCTTCATATGTTTTCGCCTTTTTATCATTGCCCTCACAGTGCAGTGGTATGTCATTGCCCTCACAGTGCAGTGGTATGTTTTGCCGTTCATGTATTTTTTTTGTACCCATTGCCAGACTTATGATGGTCATGGCCTTTCCCATGCTGATGGTTGACAAAGGGAATGACACATAATAGAATTGTATTGAAAATTTCATTTACAAGAATTGTTAGGAGTGCAAATGATTTTGGCACTTGTGGCTTTCAGACAAAATGAGGTTCCCAAATAAAAACATTGAAACATGAGAGTAAATGTATTGAAATAAAAGTATATCATTTTCCAATATAGTTTCAACATAGCATATATAGATCATTAACCATGTTGTTTATTATACGCAGTGCCAACAATTCTGTATGTGTGTATGTGGAGAATATTATCAGTAACCTGGTGGTTCCTGCTGGAGAGTGAAAACAGACCGTGATACTGACCACAAATTACCTGAGAAATATGACCTTGACACTTGAATAACATGCTGAGGAAGGCTTTATTTGAGGAACAGAGGTAACAGAGATAACTAATCAAGGATGAAAAATCAAAGCTTTAAAGACGCATGCTTCTGACTGGTCAGAGCTGCTTTTCTTGTCATCGCCAGCAACTCACTTCTCTCCTTCATGAAGCTTGGCACAGACAAATCTGTACCGATTTGAGCAGGGGACATCATTCCACTTTTTCTGCACTGTGGTTACAACACAAGAGTGAAAAGTGAGTAAGTCCAGTCAAATCCACTCAGCAGTAATATGGAGTTTACTTACTGTATGCTTACCAGGCCAGTTTGCATGCACACAGTCTTCGTTTCTATTCAAATTGTTGGGTTCCCAAATATTCCAGTAGTTAAAGTCCAGTTTAGATCCATCTGACCAAATCCAGTAACCCTCCTGAACAGGGACGACAAAGGTTTGTGCTTGTGTTGAAGACAGTACTAGTGTGTGCGAATGCAGTCTTATCTTAAAACATTACATTTTTACTTCTTCGATGGCAATAGAATAACGATAATGGATTTTTAAAGCAATTATTATTGTCATTAAAAAGCTTACTTTGTCTGTAATGTAGTCTTGATTTTAAGTTTATATAAAATTGGATATTTTGTGTTTGTGCTTGAATGTCTTTTCTACTGTTAAATTAAATGTAAAATGTAATTCAGCAATGTCAGAATAACATCTCATGTTTGACTGTGAAGTGGAAAGTGCACAATTATTTACTTTAAATTTATTATATTAATAGAATCTTCCATTATTATTTCTTGTCATTATGTCTTGTTTCATTGTGAAATAAATTGTCTTATTTGGCACAATGTGAATTTGTAATAGTGTCAGGGTTGGCTGTATCAGTTTCTTATTGATTCCTTTGATTCTCAAGTTGTGTACTGCTGGCTAGTGAGTGTAAAGCTGCCTTCATTAATCATTATACCCTCTGACAGTCTGTCAGTCCTATCCAGAATGGACGGGTGGTCTTAGTGAGCTTCTGGAGAAATGTATATTCCACTTGGCCGTGCACTGAGGCCAGGTGTCCTCCTTGTCCAACACAGTATCTCTGCAATGGGACAAGGGAGATGAGATTTAATGTATATAATGTATCATATTGAGTATCTACCATGAGACAGACAGGTCACAGAGATGGGAATCTGTGCAGTTTAACTATGGTTAACACAGGTTAACTATGCTCTTTTGATAATAAAAACAACACTGATGGAAATTCATTCAAATCAGCGGTTTTGTAAAAATGTGCAGTCACAATTTTATTAATTTAATCTTTGCTATTTAGTACTCAGACACATTAAGGGATCAGTGCCTTCTTTTTAAAGAATACAGTGCTTACATAAAAAAAAAAAAGATAAAAACAATTGACAAAACACAGAATTAAAACAATCAATCAAGACAAAATGAATGGATGGAGTTGATTTTCATGGTCATTTGCTATTTTTAACAGTGACGGAAGGGGAAATGACAACTGCATCTGTTTGAAACAGTCACTTGCGTTTGGTTACCATTGCGCAAATAATCTGAGCTGTGATCTTTTAGATATGTTACACTGTTGAAACAGGCTGCTCATAAGTTTGATCGCAAGTTAGGGTGTAAAGTCAATACTAAATGTTATGTTGTAACTAGTTAGTTTGAAGCTAATTTTGTGTCTTTGTTTGGTTGCACCCTTCATTCTTACGCTACATCTTTGCTAAGTTCCATAAACCAAAATCATGTCATACTGTATACAGTGACATTTCTGTATTGCCCAATCATGCACGTTTAAACAACAAACTGCTATTTGCTTCTTGTGCCCTTCAAATGTCATGTGTCAAATAGGCCTAATATGATGGCAAAATTGATGACTTGGACTAGTATTTGGACTGCTTTAACTGTGTTTTGGTTTATATGTATGAGTCTCTAACAATTGACTTGCTATCAATGTTTTCATTTTTTTCATTTTATGACTGGAGTAATTTAACCCTGTACCCAGAGAGAAGGTTGGTTATTTTCTGTATTTCAGCTTGCTGAATATTAAAGTACAAGTGCCCAACATGTCAGTCTCATCATGCAAATTTAAGTTATCTCGGGGAATGCGCAGCTAGCTTATAGCTACTACGCTCAATTCATGAAGTTTCCCAATCTTTCAGATAGATCTTTCGGCTATTTTAGGAATTACTTTACACAAAGTAGGGATTAGGTTTAAATTTCTAGTTGTACAGTTGTGTTAAAAAAAAATAGATCAGATGAACCACTGTTATTAGTAGTAGTGATATTTCTGCATGGCAAATAATTTACTTGTAGATGTAGTAGTGTAATAGAAAAACAACAGACCCAACTGTCATGACATGCACACTGCTTGTTCTGAGTAATTGACTCTTTCATTGAAAGAGACGTGTTCAAAATAATAGCAGTGTGGAGTATAATTAGATCATTTGTTCATTCTGTGAAAAAACATTAATTGTCCTTCAATAAGGGAGAAGGGAAGTCATTGTTTCACACATTGTTATTAAATATATTTCCTTCTGAATTGCTAAGTATAACGGGCCATTCCAAACATTGTTTTGGAGGAACAACGTCATTTGACAGTGCGGCGCACGGTGTACGCTGGCTGGCCGCCCACGATCCGTGGGGGCGGTGGTGGTGTCTCCGCCGGCGCCAAAACACTGGTGAGCACTGGCTTGAGTCGGGACACATGGAAAGTAGGGTGCACTCTCATGGTGCGTGGTAGCTGAAGGCGCACCGTGACCGGGTTGATCCGGTGTGTGATCTTAAAAGGCCCAATATACCGGGGAGCGAGTTTCTGGGACACTACCCGCAGTGGCAATTCTTTGGTAGCTAGCCACACCCGTTGCCCCACCTGGTAGGAAGGCGCTGGGCGGCGATGTTGATCTGCCAGTGCCTTCTGGTGGGCAGACGAACGCAGGAGAGCCGCTCGTGCTCTCCTCCAGGTGGCCCTACAATGCCAAACGAAATACGCGGCAGATGGCACCCCAGCATCTCTCTCATGTTTGGGGAACAGTGGCGGTTGATACCCAAACTGAGCCTCGAACGGAGAAAGGCCTGAGGAAGCGTTGCGCAGGGCGTTGTGCGCATACTCCGCCCAGGCGAGTTGACGGCTCCAGGAGGAGGGATTGGCAGAGGCCAGGCACCGAAGCGTGCTCTCCAAAGACTGGTTAATGCGTTCAGTCTGGCTATTGGTCTCTGGGTGGAACCCAGAAGAGAGGCTTGCCATAGCACCAAGGAGGGTACAAAAAGCACGCCAAAACCGTGCCGTAAACTGGGGACCACGATCAGACACCAAGTCCGTTGGAAGGCCGTGTATCCGAAAAACATGGTCCACCACCAGTCGGGCAGTCTCGGGAGCTGACGGTAGCTTCAGAAGGGGAACAAAGTGGGCCGCCTTAGAAAAACGATCCACAATCACCATGATTGTTGTGTGTCCGTCTGATATTTGCAGACCAGTCACAAAATCCATTGCAATGTGACTCCAAGGACGGCTAGGGACAGGCAAGGGTCTGAGAAGACCGGGTGGGGACCAGTGTGACCCCTTGTTGCGGGCACACACTGCACACGCTAAAACAAACTCCCGCACATCCTTGTTCATCCCTGGCCACCAGAACCGCCTGCTCAGGAACTCCTGGGTACGATGGACCCCACTGAAAGACCGGAGCCCGTACCTTCTTGGGGACGAACAGACGAACCGGAGGGTCACCCCCCAGACCTGGCTCCAGATGTTGTGCCTCCCGCACAACAGACTCTTTACCCCATGACACTGGAGCCATTATTTGGGTGGTTGGGACAATCGGTGCAGGAGGACGCTCCTCCTCTGCCCCATCATAGTCGGGAGAGAGCATCCGGATTCAGGTTTTTAGAGCCTGGACGGTAGTCCAGAAGGAAGTTGAATCTCGAGAAGAATAGCGACCACCGAGCCTGTCTTGAATTCTTCTTCTGAGCACCCTGGATGTATTCTAAGTTTTTATGGTCTCTCCAGACCATAAATGGGTGCTCAGCCACCTCTAATCAGTGTCGCCACTCCTCCAGTGCCAGCTTGACCACCAGCAGTTCTCTGTCCCCTACGGGGTAATTCCTGTTAGCTGGTGAAAGTGCCCGGGAAAAATACGCACAAGGGTGTACTTTCCCATCGAGAGGTGACTGCTGGGACAGAACAGCTCCTGCCCCCTGCTCCGAGGCATCGACCTCCACAATAAAGGGGAGGGAGGGGTTTGGGGTTATTAAAATCGGTTCAGAGAGCTTCAGCTCGGTGAAAAGCCCCTCAGATATGATGAACCCCAGAAAGGAGACAGATGTGGTGTGGAACACGCACTTCTCTGCCTTCACAAATAGGCGTGCATCCAGCAGGCAGGACTTGTTTTACGTGATTGTCGTGCTCAGCATGAGATTTGGAGAAGATCAATATATCGTCCAGATATACAAATACAAAGCAACATCTCTCTGAGCACGTCATTAACAAGTGCCTGGAAGACGGAAGGGGCGTTACTGAGCCCCGAACAGCATCACCAAGTACTCGTAGTGGCCGCTGTGGGTGTTAAAAGCGGTCTTCCACTCATCCCCCTCCCTGATGCGTTGTAGGCGTTGCGGTGGTCTAGTTCAGAACACGGATGCCCCCTGCAGCCGTTCGAATGCCAAGTTCATCATGGGAAGGGGGTACCGGTTCTTTATGGTGATGCTGTTCAGTCCCCGGTAGTCAATACAGGGCCTTAGCCCTCCATCTTTTTTCCCCACAAAAAAGAAGCCGGCGCCTGCCAGTGAGGTGGAAGGTCTAATAAACCCGTTGGCCAGTGCTTCCTTAATATACTCTTTCATTGCGTTGCGGTCAGGGATGGATAAAGAGTATAATGAGCCCCCAGGAGGCACTGTACCTGGATATAGATTTATTGCACAGTCATATGGCCAGTAGGGTGGTAAAACAGTGGCACGCTGTTTACTGAATACCTCCGCTAAATCAATGTATTCATGGGGAACATTTGCTGGCAATGGGAAGGTGAGCGCTCCCCCTCTTTTCCTGATGGACCTAAGGGCGTAACCTCCCCAAAAGGGTCAGAGTCGGAGAACTCCTCGTCCCTAAAATTCTCCATTTCTAATTTCTAATTTCTAAATTCCAACTGAATGCTTCTTGAGAATAAAAGCAATTCAGTCCTAAACTCTCTGACTGTCTATCTTAATACCTTTCTGGCTCTGTGTACGTGTTAAACTGAAACACCAAAGCTCAGAGCAGTGCCAGGAAGAGACTTAAATAGCTCTTCAAGCAGGTGACTGCAATCAGCCATGATTATACCTGCATTCCACATGCGAGAGGCAATTATTCCTCCTGAGCTAAGCCGGCAAGCCCTCTAGAGGTCTAGATTGGTAAATACAGGAATATTCAGGAGTAGACAGTGAGAAACCATGACAGTTCTAGTGAGCTTAATGTTGGTAAACATCTGGTCCAGACACGCAATGTGAAAGACTTCGTCAGCTCTCCATTTTCAGAGCCTTTTCCCTCACTGGTGTCATCATTCTTTTTGTAAGCAGAGAGAAAAAATACTGCCTTCACATTTTGCATTTCATATTTATATTTAAAACTAAAAGGACCACGAAGGCGGGTCATTTAAGGCTGAAAGAGAATTAAACCTCTTTAAATCTATTTTCATTTAAATCATTAACAATGAAGAAATGTTCTCCATAATTTGTACCAGTGTTCCGCCTGTTTGCCCTTCTTTCTGTTGAGCAAGTCAATGTTCAGCATATGAACTAATTATGGTCAGTTATAATGTCGAGGACTGGCGGAGAGCCAGCAACTAAGGGTAATCCCTTATAACGTGTTCACCATCCATCCATCCATCCATTATCTGAACCCGCTTATCCTGAACAGGGTCGCAGGGGGCTGGAGCCTATCCCAGCATACATTGGGCGAAAGGCAGGAATACACCCTGGACAGGTCGCCAGTACGTGTTCACCACAAAACTGAAAATGTCTTGGAGAGGGTTCAATTCTCGGTCCTGCCAAAAGCCAAGTTTGGCCGGCTCACGTGGAGCAGCAATAATTGGCTCGCTGCTCCAGAGGGAGGGACTTGGCAGGGTTAGTAGATTGCAGCAAAAAAAAACCCTAAAAAAAACAAGCACCTCGGGCGCCTCGGACTCACGGTTACAGCTTGGGAGGCGAGACGGCTTGAAGAAGGCGTGTCGCTCTCCCGTTGGCCGCCGAGGGACGGGGTGTGGGCGGCGTATCTAATACTAGCTCTAATTCAATCAGACGGGGTCCAATTGGCTACCAAATTGGGAGAAAAAGGGAAAAAACGGATAGAATTTAATAAAAAATAAAAAAAAAGGAACAGCCCAAAAAACGGCTACCGGAAAATAAAGCGACCCTTGAAAACCAGGGCGAACAACCCAACAGTGCTTAAAACGAGCACTGCCTACCCCAAACCGGGTACAAAATAAAAGAACAACCTAGTATAAAACACGAGGCACGAAAACAAAGAACTTTGGGACGCAGCTCAGGAAAACACAAACCAAAAATACATATACCGGGGACAACGTCCCTCACCCGTATGCTCACACGAGCTGAAAATGAAACCAAAAACAAAGAACCTTTCGGAAGGTGTCAGCTGTGCACACAGCACCAACAAGCTGAGCGTCTTCCTTACCTTTTATTATTTTTTTAAATGAGAAGAAACCCGAACCTGCACGATACCTGACTCATACAAACACAGAGTCTTACCGCGTGCATACCAGCTTGGTGTCAGAGCGAACAGTTAACACTAAAGCATCGACCGATTGTCAGAGAGGGCTTTTAATACCTTTAGGAGGTAGGCTCCCTTGGCACTAATGAAAGCCAGGTGAAAATAATAAAGTACCATGACCGGTACTACCTCCCAACCCTGACACAGTAGTTTGTTTCTGCTTATAAGTAAAGTATGCTATTAAACATGCACAGATGCTCCACATTAACCCCATCTGTTGCCCCCTCCTTATTAACACAAGCCTGAAAATATAATACCCAAAGTTTAATGGTGACTACCCTTTTTATTTCAGGTATGATCCTGGCCTCTGCTGAAAGGCACTCCCTAGGAATTTCCAGAATCGCTCTAAATATTACTGAAACAAAGTAACAGTGGATACAGATGCTGGTGGCTGCGCTTAGAAATCCAATAGGGCCACTACACTGGACAAATTCTGGTTCAAATTTGATGACAATACCATCACAAATCAGTATTCTGCATTGTATTTTTCATAACTGTGTCCTGTCAGGTTTCCAAAAAGGCCATGTGGACACTCCAAAAGGACACTTGTGCCTCTTTTCGACCGGGAGTTCCTGGTAATTTAACTCCCAGGAACAAGTACGCAATGAACAAAAGGTTCCTTCAGCCTGCATTTCCACCGGGGGCTAAAGACCCCGGGGAGTTTACGCAAATTAGTCTGAAGAAAAAAAGTGAAAACGTTCCACGTTTTGCAACGCTTACGCCGGTCTGTCTGCTAGCGAGCTAAACTAATAGCAAGCTGTTGTTCTTATGCTACACTGGGTGTGGGTGTGAAACTAATGAAAACCCACCGCAGTTAAGCAGGAGTTGCAAATACTGATTTCGAAAGGAGACAGACTCAGAATTGAAAAAATGTTGCATTTATTCACTTGTTATGGTTTCACATTGCACATAAGTAAAGCCACAGTCCAAATCGAAAACAACAGTCACACTACAATGTGTTGAGAAACACCATTAGACCTGTACGTGCGTCTACATCGTTGCAAAACGCCGGTCTTTTAGCTATCGTTAAATAGCTATCGCTACATAATCGCTTGCTAGCGGGCAGACCAGCGTAAGCATTATGTGCTCGTACAGTAAATTGAGGAACTAAGGTGTTGTGATACAACAAACAAAACAAGCTCTGTAGCAGGCATTTAAAAATGCGCCATTGGTTAACAAATGATGGTTCTTTAAAGGTGCAAATTACTACCTTATTGAACTTTTAATACCTCACTCCCATCAACATGTCAATCACATTCCGCAATTTCAGATGCCACATTTATTATTCAGAATCAGGCCTACTCCTTATTTACGTTTATTGAATAATAATGAAATATATATTTTTGAAATGTATTTTGAATGTTTTTAGATGCTGATATGAAATGAGATGAAGTTCCTCACTGAACATGCCCTCTGCTATGGAGTCAAAGCTGTTTTCACTCCCCTCCTCAGAAATATTCACTCAGGTGAGTGATTTCTTCCAAGGCCTCCAAATGCAGAGTCTTCTGTTTTGATTTAAGCATCGCAAAATACATTTTTGTAATGATTTTACAAAAATGAAATGTGTCTTCAGTATTATTTAGCATGGCGTCCTGGGCCTGATACCCTGTTATTCATTCATGTACCACAAGATTTCCAACTGACAGCAGAAATGTTTAAACATTTAATCCAAAAAGAATGCATACCAGTCTGTCAAAAATATCAGGAACAAAGAAATGAGCCAAGTAGGCAAAGGACAGTTTTTTCCCCCTTTGCTCTCACTTCCCTGACAGCATGGAACTGAAGACAAGTTTAAACATTGTGTGCAAACATGTGGGACGCTTTCAATATTTGTTTATTGTTCATCAGTATTTGCATTGTATTGTGGGATTATGTATTTGTTTGCGTCTGCATGTGTGTGGACAAGATATCGAATATTTATCTTTTGCGGCCAGTGGAGTTGTCAAGTGTCACTCTTTTCTTCTCCTAAATAAATTTATAATCAATAAAAATTAACACCACTTGGCCGAGGACAGCTAGCTGACTCTAAACACGCAAAGGCCCGAGGAAAGACCCCATAGCTTTTGCGATATGCAGTATATACAGAGGGATCCAGAATTACTGGCACCCTTGGTAAATACAGTTTGCACAAAAATACAGCACAAAAAAATATTGTAAACTAAAAAATATATATAAATACCATTTGTGAAATAAACTTCACTTTCCAACAGAGTATTACATTTTCCAAAAATACTCACAAAGATGGCAGCTGTGAGTGTTTTGTGATAAGGTTAGAGAATGGATGCAATTTCTGACTGTTCTCCCATGCAGAAATTTTAAGAATCATTGATAGTCTTGGGATACGCCTCTCCAAAAGCGGTCATAAAATATTAACGTGTTAGGAGGGTTAAGTAAAAACAACAACAGATCTGACAGATGACAGGTTTTTCATGGGATTTAAATCTGGAGACTGAGATGGCCGTTACAGACAATAGTTGTTGTTTTTACTTAACCCTCCCAACATGTTAATATTTTATGACCGCTTTTGGGTTTGGGGTCTAATTGAGCCCAACAGTTGAAATAAACCCACAATTATTGTAATATAAATATTTTGACACTTTGATTGTCGCCTTATTGTTTGCAAAATGACTAGCCCTTTATCCATAAATACGCAAAGCCTAAGGTACAGTTAGTGAGTTTGGCACCTGTATGGAAAAGTGCCACCAGAATCATCCGCAAAGAAATCTGAGCTAAGCTTTATACAGTTACAAGGGGTCAAAAGAACCCCACACAAGACATTTGTATGCAAATGTGGTTGAGGAATTAGCATAGCAATCTGTTTATGGCATATTTACCATTTAATCCCAACAAATTTGAAAATTCTGAAAATCATACAGTATGTGTTCTTGGGTAGGCCGGATGGTCTTAGGCAATCATAGATCCTACAAAAATATGGCCCCGCTGCAATAGCAGTTTTCGTGCAACGGATTTAACAGTGCTCCCAAGTACAAACCGTGAAAAAATATATTTACAGTGAAAAGTATATGTACAATGAGAAATACAAACAAAACAAATGACCACACAAAAACAAAAAGATAACTTCTCAACTACAGTACAGCAACAATGTGGCTCTTGATTTAACATTTACACACCAAAAAAAACTCTCCAGACAGAAGGACGGACCGGGCTCCTTAACCAGACTTAACAAGGCTTAGCCTTTTTATTAAGAGCGCTTATAATTCTGGAGCCCACGGTAGTGTGCTAATCCATGGATTGAGGCCCACTTATTGAACTTTTCATACCTCACTCCCATCAACATGTCAATCACATTCCGCAATTTCAGATGCCACATTTATTATTCAGAATCAGGCCTACTCCTTATTTAAGTTTATTGAATAATAATGAAATATATATTTTTGAAATGTATTTTGAATGTTTTTAGATGCTGATATGAAATGAGATGAAGTTCCTCACTGAACATGCCCTCTGCTGTGGAATCAAAGCTGTTTTCATTCCCCTCCTCAGAAATATTCACTCAGGCAGGTGATTTCTTCCAAGGCCGCCAAATGCAGTCTTCTGTTTTGATTTAAGCATTGCAAAACACATTTTTGTCATGATTTTACAAAAATGAAATGTGTCTTCAGCATTATTTAGCATGGCGTCCTGGGCCTGATACCCTGTTGTTCATTCATGTACCACAAGATTTCCAACTGACAGCAGAAATGTTTAAACATTTAATCCAAAAAGAATGCATACCAGTCTGTCAAAAATATCAGGAACAAAGAAATGAGCCAAGTAGGCAAAGGACTGACAGCATGGAACTTCCCTGACAGCATGGAACTGAAGACAAGTTTAAACATTGTGTGCAAACATGTGGGACGCTTTCAATATTTGTTTATTGTTCATCAGTATTTGCATTGTATTGTGGGATTATGTATTTTTTGTGTCTGCATGTGTGTGGACAAAATATCCAATATTTATCTTTTGTGGCCAGTGGAGTTTTATCAAGTGATCCACTCTTTTCTTCTCCCAGGTGTTAATAAATAAACATTGCGGTCACCACTTGGCCGAGGACAGCTGGCTGACTCTAAACACGCAAAGGCCCGGGGAAAGAACCCATAGCTTTTGTTATATGCAGTATATACAGAGGGATCCAGAATTACTGGCACCCTTGGTAAATACAGTATGCACAAAAATACAGAACAAAAAATACTGTAAACTAAAATATATATATATATATATATATATACCATTAGTGAAATAAACTTCACTTTCCAACAGAGTATTACATTTTCCAGATATACTCACAAAGATGGGAGTGTTTTGTGATAAGGTTAGAGAATGGATGCAATTTTTTACTATTCTCTCATGCAGAAATTTTAAGAATCATTGATATTCCTGGGATACCCCTCTCCAAAAGCGGTCATAAAATATTAACATGTTGGGAGGGTTAAGTAAAAACAACAACAGATCTGGCAGATCACAGGTTTTTCTTGGGATTTAAATCTGGAGACTGAGATGGCCGTTACAGACAATAGTTGTTGTTTTTACTTAACCCTCCCAACATGTTAATATTTTATGACCGCTTTTGGGTTTGGGGTCTAATTGAGCCCAACAGTTGAAATAAACCCACAATTATTGTAATATAAATATTTTGACACTTTGATTGTCGCCTTATTGTTTGCAAAATGACTAGCCCTTTATCCATAAATACGCAAAGCCTAAGGTACAGTTAGTGAGTTTGGCACCTGTATGGAAAAGTGCCACCAGAATCATCCGCAAAGAAATCTGAGCTAAGCTTTATACAGTTACAAGGGGTCAAAAGAACCCCACACAAGACATTTGTATGCAAATTTGGTTGAGGAATTAGCATAGCAATATGTTTATGGCATATTTACCATTTAATCCCAAAAAATTTGAAAATTCTGAAAATCATACAGTATGTGTTCTTGGGTAGGCCGGATGGTCTTAGGCAATCATAGATCCTACAAAAATATAGCCCCGCTACAATAGCAGTTTTTGTGCAATTTTATTTATTTATTATTTATTTATTTATTAACAGTACAAACCGTGAAAAAATATATGTACAGTGAAAAGTATATGAGAAATACAAACAAAACAAATGACCACACAAAAACAAAAAGATAGCAAAAAGAAATTCTCAACTATAGTACAGCTACAATGTGGCTCTTGATTTAACATTTACACACCAAAAAAAACTCCGGACAGAAGGAAGGACGGGGCTCCTTAACCAGACTTAACAAGGCTTAGCCCCTCCCACAGGAACATACCAACTGCATTGCAAATATACCCACTCTACATAGGTGATTGCAGCTTCTTTTCATCTCTGCGCTGCTGCCGTTAAATAAACTAAAATTACTGCCGTTACTGTCACTGGAATTACCTCCCATACAGCAGTTATTCAGTGTGTAAAGATTTAACTCACAAACAATGGTGCGTTCCAACTCTGGCTGGCAACGCGCATGAGCAAATCGGGACAGGCACCACAAAGCCAGCTTGAGTTCTGAGGCTCGGTTTCATCCTCCAGGCTGCTGTGCCCAGAATACAGTAGTTTGCGTCATGCACAAACCTCCACATGGACGAATGAAAACATGGATAACACACAGAACGCTCTACAACATTTAACAGCTGGGTAACAATAAACTGTAGGAGAAACCAGATTATTAGTCAAAATGTCCCGATACTTGGTGGAATCCATGACACCATTGATTTTAACTAGTCACCCTGGACCTTCGGAATAGCCCCAAAATATAACTTACCCACCAAATTCCACTGTGTATGATGTGCATCTCCTTTTATGCATCTCTGTTTCAATGGCAAACATGCAATTCTGTATCTGACAGTATTTTTTGTGCATTGCCAGTCAGGCATGCCAATAATTCTAGAGCCCACTGTATGTAATGCCATGTTATGGAACAGCATTTGGCCTTGGTGCCCTATAGGTGTGCATCTGAAGTTTTGTTTTCTTTACAGGGATGTGATATGACAATTTTCTAAACCAGTTTTTATCCTTTGTTTCCCAGATTTGGAATACAAAACCATGTTCACCTCAGCACTGCGGTATCCATAATTTGAACTGAAACTGAATTTTAAATTAAATCCAAACTCTCCATCATGCTAGACTGACAGTCTTTTTCATACTGCACCAAACGACCTCAGCACAATGTGCGTATTCTATGGCCTCTGGCATTTCCTGTATGAGCAGGAAGTCCCATGCCCATACCTACCTCTTTTTTCCCCACTTCCATCTCCAGCTGTGAAGACACCTACTTCTGAGAACAGTAGTGCGGGAAAGAGGGAGAGATCTCATTTAAGTCTAAATGTGGCTCACCGCAAAGGAAGGAGGGAGTTGTGTGACCCTGGGGTTAGAAACATAATTGCCTGCCACCTGAGAGACAATTGATGGTATTAGGATAATTGCGGGAATAAGGGACACTCTCTTTGTGTTGCTGTCCCAGTCCTAACCTGACAGAATCTAGGGTGGTTCTCATCTGCAATTCAGACACCACTCAATCAGAGGTTATTGTCCCTCCCCAAGAATCTTCAATGAATTTCCACTAAATCACAGACAATGTTGCCACATTGTTAGCGATACAGAAAAGAGAGAGAGCTGGGCCTGACTTCTGAATAAAAGGCTCCCTTTGGCCAGTGTGGAGAACAGCAGCATTGAGGGGAAAAATGGGATGTGTGAAATAGTTGAAGCAAAATGGGATTTTTTATTTTTCTGACAACATTCATCTTGATATTGACAAACCACAGCTTATCTTTTTATCCTCCAAAGAATCAGACACATAGACCGCCAGTATTGAATGCTTGGAGATATTTATTAAAAGGGCAAGAAACCAGCCTCTTCAGTGAGATGCTTAACCTTGTTACAGGCCCAAATCTAAATTTAGATTGTGTGGAACATATGGAAGGGAATTTTCGTTGACAACTTATATCGTTCCAATTCTGGTCTGTGAATGAAAAATTTGATAGGAATCAGTACATTTTTATAATATTTTTCCTGTAATGATAGGGAGAAGGAGACCATTCTTACCTTTTACCACGCAATCCTCTTCTTTGAAATTGTTTGGTTCACCAGGGGCCCAATTTGTATAGTACACGGCAGTACCATCAGACCAGAACCATGTTCCCTCCTGAACAAGGGAGAGGCAACCCAAATAAATTACCATAATACTGTATTTCTTTTCTAGAAAAAAGCATGTTCACATAAAATATGCGTGAATGTTTATCTGACTCCATTTAAAATATAATTTAGAAATTTGGGTTTGTAACTTACGCAGACCTCGGGAGTGATTACACTCGACTCGTACCTGCGCCACCATTACTCAATATATGCTCCCGGGATTAGCATTATTGCTGAAATCTCAGTTCGGTGGAGAACTCAGAGGCTAAGGGTCCAGTCAACACAATACATGCAAACCTGCCATGATAGTTGCGAGCCCAGGTCGGCGTAGCATTAGCTGGGCTCCTTAGAGCTAATTTGGCAGGAACCAGCGCCGTAACGCCCATGGGTTCCCTTCGCACCAGATTACAAGAGCCGTGCATCCCCCCCGACCCTTTAACGGACAGAAATAGACGGCCTCACAGCTTAGAACTACCACAGGTGTACCGCCGATCGGTTGGTCTCTAGCCAGTATTCAGTTGTAATTTAGGCTGAAAAGGTACAAGATGAATTAGAGTCATGGAGATCACGCAAGTTACAAACAAAATAGTTTATTTGCAGACAGGTAGGTTATTAGCTTTAGAATATCACAATCAATTACAAAATACACAAATTAAGAATAGACAGAGTAAATAATCATACCTAGCCTGCTTGGACTACACACAAACACAGAGTATAGAATATGCCGTGTGGAAAGTCGAATATGATCTTCCGCTGCTACACATACATACATACACACATACATAAGACATGTTGTGTGGGAAGTCGAATACGATCTTCCTCATACTTACATACACGTACAATATGCTGTGTGGGATGTCGAATACGATCTTCCCAGATTGGTCTGTCTCCCTTGCTTTTATGCCAAATCATACGTTTGGAACCAGGCGGCAGTGCCATAAATCAACCTGGAGGGGTGGTCAAATCTGGAATTTAGACCTCCACCCTTGAGGGTTGTTAAGTAGGGAAAATTAGATGATTACCAAGAGAGGATGTGTAGGTTTTCCCTTGAGTTACTGAAACTATGGTTTATTAAACTCCATTTGGTATGAAATGTATCTCATCCGACTCCTTGATTTTACCAGATCACATCCATACCAAACAGATTACCCTTATGTTTTATTATGTTGCAGTTATCATGAAACCTCCCTCCTGATTATCCATTTTACATGCACTCCCTGTTACCATTACATAAGACTTAATGCAATAATACAAGGATCACATGTTGATGTTTTCAAGGTTTTACCGGGTCTATTTACTATCTTAATAGCAGTTTTGTATATTTAATCTGGGAGAGCAGTCACCGGAGTAACGACAGCAGTGCCCAAATGAGGGCACTGTGGCATTGTCCGGAGTCTTCCCCCTTGGAAGTGACCAGGTATGGGGTCACAGGGAGGTCACCAATGTTTTGGAGGATTCTTTTCCCATGACCCAACTGGGCTTGGACCACTCATACATCTTAACTCCCCAACAGGTAGTCTAAACAACATTGAAACCCCAGCTCTCAGGCCCCTCACAAATGACAGCCCTTCCTGACCTTGACCACTATGCTACAGGCCGCCCCATCATATCTATGAATACTGTAGTTGGGAGTTTTCATGATAACTGCATTATGCTGTAAATATGTATTTGTGCCTCTCATGGTAATATACCTTTTGGATAAACCTGATTTTGGTGAATGAAAGGAAAGGAGACACCCCAGACTGTTTGGTTTCTTCTCCTTATCTCCGAAATCCAGGCCTTAGTTCTTGACCCTAAAAGTGAGTCACGCATCTATAATTTACAGCCAGGCCCACCAGGCAGGGGGCTAAAACACATGGCTTCTACAGAGACAGCTTTTGCCCAGTTTCCCCTCGGCTCCTGAATGGTTATGATATCAACGGTAGACTGTTACAAAAACTAGACCATTACACCAGTCGCACTGAACCAATCAGAATAACACCAAACATTACTATATTCTGACCTGGGATTATCATGAAACATCTTTATGCCATCTCCAGTACTCCTGTACTGAAATCCTGTAGGAATGTGAGAAAAGGGGGCCCCCAGGGCCCAAGAAGGCGCCTCTAAGTATCCTTCTCTAGCTCTCCCCCACAGGCATGTGTGCCAATGGTGGGGGCTAACAATGTATGCTCCAGGAGGGGGAAGTCAGCAAGCTGACCAGCGCATGAGACCAAATGTTACTTTTGACTGGCTTACACTGCTACATAACATTAACTGGCGCCCCGGTTTCGTAGAGAGTAAAATCCCTACGTTATTTGGCGGCCCGTGCGAGGACCCTACATAATTTGCAGCCCCGTGCGAGGACCCCTACATATTTTGGTGCCCCGTGTGAGGAAGACTAGCTTTGGCTCAAATTTCATGTCTTGTGATTCATAACTAATTCCCCTTCCTAATTTGGAGCTCTGTGTGAGAAAGACGAGCTTTGGCTCATATTTCATGTCATGTGACAAATTCTCGGCATTCATTGGCTTTCTCAGCTAAATAGCCACAAGAGCAATTTTCTGAAAAGACCACTAGATGTCACCCTTGTACCATTTTTGAAAACCTGCATGAGCCGCTTTCTCAATACACTGCCTCCTCGTGTAACATTGTGGCATTACATTCGTAATCTTACACGGTAGTCTGTTGATTTGCATTTACCTTCCGGTATAATACGTATTATCAATAATAGTATTATTAGAGTAATTATAATTAATAAAGTACGACTATCAAAGTCATTTTAATAATTAATTGAATGTTACTTTTAAATTCTAATTTAATTGTAAGATGTAGGATTAATTGTAGGATTGTAAATTGTAGGATTAATGTGATGAGCATCACAGTTCCTATTTTACGGTCTGAATATCCGCTATATGTTCAGTCATTTTGCTGTTGTTGCATCGCAGTACCGCTAGTGCAACGCGAGTCCCTGTGTGATGCTATAGCTACCTTGTACTATAGTTAGAGAATATTCAAAGAGCGTTTTAAATTCTTTATCCTTCATCACAACTTGTATGTTGGATTGTGATTTTGGTGAACAATTCATTGCCAACTTTTAGGAGCTCAAGGCCCTTGTGAAATAGTTAACTTCAAGAGTACCCTCTTAAGGTACGGATTCAGCTTTTAGCTTTATTTGGCTTGAGATATGGAACCCATCTCTATTGATGAGTACCTTTCCTTTTTAGCCCACGGTTTAGCACCTGGCTACATAGCTTTCCTGAATCAGATGAACCTCTAGAATTTTGCCAGACAGATTAGTCTTGCTCTTCAGAGCAACAAAAACTTTGACTCAGAGATGGCATACCTCAAAGGACAACACACCAGTGTTTTACTTGAGCTTCAAACTGTTGGCAAGAAAGCAGTACAATATTTGTGTGATCTGCATTCAGCCGAATCAGATCCTACAGAGAGGAATTATTTCAGTTGAAGAGTGGATGCCACAAGCTACCACATCCACTCTCTTCTGTAAGCCTGCTTTCTCAGGCTTGCCCAACTCCAGCTTCTCCCACTTCCTCCTTACACCACAAGGCGGGGGAAAGGGGGTCACAAATTGATTCGGGTTTGTCAGATCCCCGTTCCACAGCTTGCTCTGATGGAGACTCGTCAGTCTCCTCAGATTGCAGTGTTGTTGACCACCCTTGCAATGGTTTGTCCACCTCTTCCCTAGAGAGGGAAAGGAGGGACTCCATCCCAACGGTGGTCCATCTCCGCAAAGGAGAAACAGTCAGGCAAGTACAGGACTGCACCTTCCATGCTTACCCCTCTAGCGAGGAGGTCAGGGAGCCCTCCCGTGGACACGGTAGAGGAGATTCTGCGTTATTAATCGGGCACACAAAAAGCAACGCTAATCCCACTAGCTTTCCCTTAATAACTGAGAGGATAGGTGACAGCTCTGTACAGTACAGTGACAGCGACAATTCATTGTGAGAATAATGACTGTTTTGCAGCTCCGCCCCCTAAACCTAACCGAGGACATCGAGCTCCGCATGAAACGCGTTCACATTCAAATGTGATTTCAGTCTCTTCTTCACCAAACTAGTGCAACCTCACATGGTCTTTGCTTTGAGGAGCTAGAGGCCATGGCGAAGTATGTCCACACATTTGACCCCAAGGAGTTGACTACTGTCTCTCAGATCTGCCCAGGGCAACTGATCAAGAAAAGGTAAGACTTGTATGGAAAACCTCTACCAGAGAGATCCATACATTTATGGAACAACTTCCACCAAAGGTTCGTTCTAGCTATCCTAAGGTTTGTGAAGCATTGGTAGCTGAGTACCTGCCACAGTTTGATCAGGCCACAGCCATGATCAAATCTGTGGAGGTTAAACATAGCCGCACAGAACGCCCAAAATACTTTTACCAATGTCTTAAGCAAGTGTTTTTCCAGGGCAGAAAAGGACCAGGCTTAGATGAAGATCAAGCCTTCAAATCCCTTTTTGTGCACAACCTGCACCCCTGCGTCCGAACTCATGTTTCATTGTTTTCAAGGGGCCAACACTCAGCCCTTGAATTAAGAAATGAAGCCCAAATGGTCTGGGAACGGACACTAAGGGTTGTGTGCAGGAACGAGGTATTGGAAACAGCAAAGCACATTGTTCCAACCAAACCAGCTGGCACTTTCCAGGTTTCCCCTTTAAAGTCTAACAGCTTAAAACAACGGCATACGAGTAAGTTCGTGGTTAAGAGCCACCGTGGTCGCTTCTCACACTCTGATTCCAGCCGGAATTGGAGAGAAGACCGACCCGGTAGGCCCAAGTGTCAGAGTCACCAGCATGACTCTGATAGGGAAGATACCTTGTCTGAAGAGAGCTTCTTCAGTTCTTCTGAGGACACCTAAAGCCTCTAACCTAATGTGTATGCCTTGAGTAACCACTCCAAAGAGCTATCTGGTCTTGTTCAACCTCCATCAAAAGACGTTGAGTAAGACTGATCAATAGCCGTGGTCTCCTCACAGACTCCCAGCTGAAGCTTTGACAACTTTCTTTTGCACACCTTTCCTACCAAAGGGGGGTTGCAAAATAAACTGGTAGTTTACAGCAGTCACTTAGATTTGCATGTAGCAGCAGCAAACGCAGATCGTAAGTAGGTACTGTAGAGTTAAATCCGACACCTGTTATAACTTGTAAACGTTCATTGCTTCTTTCTACACCTACTGAACCATTGTAAAATATTGCATGTAGGAACTACAGTGTAATCTTTACAAGTATATTGCCACACCCCAGTGTGCCTTACTCCAGCTCTTCCCCAAGTACGACAAGACCACTTGTGAGCTTACCTCATAATTTAGAAATGAGACCACCTCTCTATTTCCTTCCTGATGACACAGCCATAAGGTTAAACTTGGATACAGAAAGCTGTCCTAATTTGAAAATGTCCCCTCATATTTCAGATGACAACCCTCGTTAGCAACCTGACTGAAGGGACTAGAACAATTGGTCAGTCTGAACAAGACTACCAAAGGCTACAACCTCTCCATCCTAGACCCCTATGTCATCTGAACATTTTCGTGGCTGGGTCATTTCTGTTGGTCCTCCACCGACTGGACGCCATCCAATAACAAACAAAACAACTAACCCTTTCACCAAGGTTTCTTATGTTTTGTGACAATGTTTTCACTGTTCGACCTTAGTGTTTCACATTGTTTGTATCATGTGTTTTAGACCAGTTTAGTTAATTGTTGATAAATGCCTGTATGTTTGTCAGTCAATTGTGAACTGTGTTACCGAAAACTTAGGAACTTGACCTGTGGACTGTGAACTGACTTTTGTGCTCTCAAGGAACACTGGCTTCAGCCGCATCCTGAGACCACAGGGGGGATGTAGGAACTACAACTTCCACATTCCCACAGGACAATTCCGCGACGTCCACCCCGCATGATGTCTATCTTGGTTCAGCCAATCCCGTAATGGCGGGAGAAAAAAACTTTCCCATATAAGAGCAAGACACGTTCTTGGGATCTCTCTCTTCCGTACAAATAACCCTTAGAGAATGGCCTACGGCTCTCCGGGCTTAGTCAGTGGACTGTTAAATTAGGTGAACTAAGTTTCTAAATTAATTTAATCAAGCGTCGCAAACTCGCAGAAACGCTTCCCAAAGCGTAAATACCCTTGTTGCGGTAATTTAATTAATTTGTCTCTTGACCACCCAAATTTCAACTAGGTGTACGCGCCACTACACGCTATAACCGTAGTCCACCATTATAAGGCCCAAGCTATATTCTCTACCAATTCCTTCCCCCATCCTCTTTGCCCGCTACGTGTACTCACGTGCACACGCTCTTTCTCTCTTCCCTTGTCTCCTTCCCTCGCTTTCTCGACGCGGGCATACGTGTACGCGCATTCCTTTCTTTCTTCCCTCTTCAATACATTACTTTTTCGTTACGCCCTTTTTATTTAGCTGTGTTTATGATTAAAATTTGTGTTCAATAAATACTCTTTATTGTAACCGGTTGTCCGTCTCAATGTTTTTCCAACACTGAACTAAGTCAACTAGCTATTTAAGAATGATATTTTAGGCTACTTATATAAAATCGAACTCATATAAGTTGTTGTTGAATTCATAGTATTAATTCAACTGTATGACTGTTGAATGATTTATTCAATCATTACTATTGAGTCCGTTATTAATAAAGTAGCTAAATTGAAATAATTGAATGAGACTGATTTGAAATACGATATTACCCTTCGGAACCTACAGATGCAACAGATAAATCTTTCTATGACTATGAGTACACCAATTATCCACAAAAAAACACTACACCAAATAATCTCTTTCCAATGCCAGTCTTTATGTCTTCAATGTGAGCATTTATTTGTTCATGCAGACGAGAGTTGGAATAAATGTACTAGGCTGTCCAGTTAGCTAGCATTAGGTGTATGTGAAAATGAGCAAACTAATGGTAATTAGCAATGGATCACATCACAGGTAAACTCACCAGAGGTTAAAATAACCAAATAAATCTTTTTTTTTTTTTATAATCCAACAATAATACTGCTTTGCGGCGCTGCCATCTTCTTACACATTCAACCAAAGATGATGTGTGAAAATAGAGATGCTCCACTTGCCCCCAAAATAACCCCTATCAATTACCCCATCAAGTATTCTGGGAAGATGCCTGAAACAAGAGCAACTTCAACCGTGGGAAGGCTAGTGTGATGTAACAGCCGAATTCTAGAAATGCTGGGCGGCCATTGGAAATATTCTTTAACTTACATGAGAAAGGGGTTACGAGGATTCAAATAACCTAATTATCACTATATACCTGGATAAATCCTGCCTCTCTGAAAGGCTTCTGTCAGAGAACTGCTTGCAATACCCCTCCTCCTCTGATCTGTACCATGGGCTCTATGGTGTGTATGAGGGACGGAGGCAGAGGGCGGAAGGAGAAGTAGTTCCTATCCTAGACAATATTATTTGCAACAACAGTTCACTTTTTTCACCTTTACACATTCAATTTCATCAGAAAAAATATATAAAAATGACTGGTTTCATTACATTAATGGCATTTGAACAACATACAGTTGATTAGAGTAAGCAGGGTTAAGGGCCTTGCTCAAAGGCCCAACAGCTGTGCGGATCTTATTGTGGCTACACCGGGATTCAAACCACCGACCTTGATGGTCCCAGTCATGTACCTTAACCACTATGCTACAGGCTGCAGACTGGTTCAGGAAAACACTTGGTATCGATTCTCAAAAGGAAACGTCAGGATCAGAAGCATCGATCCACTCATCCCAACCAGAATGTCAACTATCCCTTTAAGATGTTACCTCAGCATCAGCCCAGGTTCTCTTCTCTGAGATGTACTTGAAGCAGTGCAATTCATTGGGTGTCCACCCGGGAGGGCAGAAATTCTGATCTTCCTCTTGAGCTGCCATGGAAAACAATCATACAATGGGCAGGTTTCTGAGTTCTCTGTCAATTAGCAACTGTTTTACAACTAGAAAAGCAACTTCAGGTCCAAGTATTGGTTTCAATTAAGCAAATGAGAGAGAGCAATAACCTACTGATGTTTTATATTTGCCACCAAAGCTTTGGATTATCATCACTCAAGACTTGCATGCATTGCTTATAATATGGGGTAAAAACAATACAAAAAACAAAAATCAATGACTCACCCAAAGTCATGCTAGAAAGAACAGCAACACAGAGGAATACTGACAATGTGAAGGAGGACATGATGGCTCTTCAGCTAGGAGGAGAGACAATCTACATCACCAATAATGCTCAATAAAGAGACAGCACTATGTATGCTTTATATTATATAAAAATAAGCCAACAACAACAACAGCTTTTGTTACCTTTTGGCAGCACGTTGGGTTTGATGATTAGGAGAGGAGTTTCCTTTTTTTGGTCTTGACTGAATCATCCATCCATCCAACCATCCATTATCTGAACCCGCTTATCCTGAACAGGGTCGCAGGGGGGCTGGAGCCTATCCCAGCATACATTGGGCGAAAGGCAGGAATACACCCTGGACAGGTCGCCAGTCCATCACAGGGCACACACACCATTCACTCACACACTCATACCTACGGCCAATTTAGACTCTCCAATCAGCCTAACATGCATGTCTTTGGACTGTGGGAGGAAACCGGAGTACCCGGAGGAAACCCATGCAGACACGGGGAGAACATGCAAACTCCGCACAGAGAGGCCCCGGCCGACGGGGATTCAAACCCAGGACCTCCTTGCTGTGAGGTGCTACCCACTGCACCATCCGTGCCGCCCTTGACTGAATCAGTCCTGGCCTAATAAATCTTTTGGGTGACTCACCCTGACTGGAGGGGTGAATGTCGCTGCACTCTTCAAACCAGCTGTACGACTAAAACTTGCGGTTGGCACCGGCTATGAAAAGACACCTGTGGTCATAACCTCGGGAAGATCTCATGTCCTCAATCAAACTCAAGCAAATTGTATCAAGGCAAATGATGTGGCTCACTTCAAAGGAAGGAGGGAGTTGCATGACCCTGGAATTAAAAAACATTTGCAACACATTTGCCTGCCACATGAGAGACAAGTAACATACAGTGCCATGAAAACATATTTTCCCCATCCTGATTTCCTCTTTTATTGTATATTTTCTACACTGAATGTTTTCAAATCTTTAGACATATATTAGACATAATATTTAGACAAATCTTTAGACACATATTAGACATAATATTAGATAAAGTGAGCCGGAATAAACACATTTTAAATTATGTTAACTTTTTTCATTAAATCAATGTAATCAAACATCTATGTCACCCCTGTGAAAGAGTAATTGCTCCCTTGCATGTAATAACTGGTTTTGCAACCTGCATAACCCTCATACCCATGGTGAAATATGGTGGTAAGTTAGTGATGTTTTGGGGCAGTTTTAATTCTAAAGGTCCGGGGTCACTGGTTAAAATCAATGGATTCCACCAAATATCAGGCAATTTTCTGTTTTTTGGTTGTTGTCACAGTCAGATTGTTTTTCTTTTCTCGTATTACTCTAAGAGTATACACTTCTCCTCATCTTTCCAATTCTTTCCTTTCTTTCCGTATTTCTTTCCATATAAAATAAGACAATTTTTAGATGAAAAATGTAAATGGTAAGAAATATTGTATTCACAAGCTTTTGATCAGCTTCACTCCTGCTGTTTTCCCGCTGAACTTTTATTGCCAGGAATGTCCTACAGTATAGAAGAGAAACATAAATGAGTTGAAATGTTACTTTTTGACACAAAAAACTGCGTAACACATGATAACAATCCCTAATAATTAATGTGTAAGTTACTAGTTATTCATGAACTAATCATGAACAAATTCTCTATGTACTAATATGTATTAAACTTTGTTATGCATGGTCTACCCTTTGGTCTACCCTTTTTGGTTTCTCATATGATATACATGGCCTGTAAACCTTTTACACATAAGTAATCATTTACTAGTTATTTACAAAGCTTTTTGCAGCCCAGTGGGAACTGTTCTCCATGTACAAATGTGTTTGAAACTTTGTTATGCATGGTCTACCCTTTTTAGTTTCTTACAGCCACTAATCTAATCTAATGTTCTTAACATTGTAATGCATGGCTAAACATAAGACAAATAATGTATATTGCCAATCAACTGTTGCCCCCCACGAAACACTCACCTGTTCAGCTAAACATTGTATTCCCTTCAACAGAACACCTCTGTATCACCTGTTATCAAATAGGCCCCCAGTCCCAACTATTTTGTCAATAGGAATAAACTTATCTGTATAGTTTTGCCATTTTTGAATCGGCTTTGCTTAACAATCCTCTCAAGGCTGCGGTCATCTCTGTTGCTCGTGTATCTTTTCCTGGACAGACATACTTACTCAAGGTAGGGCCAGTTCCAAAACTCCCTTATCCAGTGTCAAGATTTCCCTGGGGTTGTCCAGTAGGTGGGGCTACAGCTATCTCTAGGCTGTATTAGGCCCCATGGCCTCAGTTTTGGGAGAGAGGTGGACAATGTAATGTGTCTGTATGAAAATTGGCTGTTGTTGGCCAGGGCCTAGAGAGATATAGCCTGGTGAACTTATGCCTGTTTATTTTGATTTTGAGACAACAAATGTTTGTCAGAGCATGTACATACAGTGTACACAAAAGATACATAAAAATACAAAGACATTACAAAACACCTTATGTTTCATATAGTTTAACACTGAATATCTCAATTCAAGTCAAGGACCAACCCAGAATTATTTTATTTTTGTGCAGAATCTTGATCTCAATGTGAGTACAAGATTTATAAAAGATATCTACAGGCATTCAAATTCTCCATGAGCTTTTCCAAAACTGCACCATATCTCCTCAATGTCCCCAAACCAAAAAATACAAAACATCTGCATATCTTTTTGTCCAGACACATGAATGATCAGAAAAGGTTACTTTTCTATTAAACATGATTTTTTAAATACAAAATGTACAGGAAATGTACCTTTACGTGTGTTTTATTCACATATATGAAAGCATGGTTTATAAAGCATGCCCAAGGTGTGGAAAAAGCTCTCCAAATAGGATTACTCACCCTGTACAGACCTGTATCATATTTAAAATGGTGATAAAGTTTATTTCAAAGAGCCCCTTAGCCCCAGTAGTCCCGGAATTTGAAAAACAAACTTGTATTTCTATCAATCACCGGACATGGAATAAAATTGAGCTAAGAAAAAACAACACGTTTATTTATGCAACTTCCGAATTGTATATTTTTGTTCTCATATTGGAACATTATTTTTTGATGTAGATAAATGGTATCAAAGATTGTGAGAATATGCCTTTTATTTTCTGCGTCTGTGACCAGGTCTTGATTGTAAACCTGTAAGCGAGGCTTGGGAGAGCCTGCTGTTTCATTACCCTGCATTGCAAATAAGAGTCTTTTAACAATCTGGCATCGCCATTCTGTGGTTTTATTACGTCACAGTTTTTTGTGTGATATAGATATGAATGCAACAATAATTTGAAACGTCAGGATCTCAACAACAGAGTGGATGGGGTTAAAAGTATTCTTGTGTACATTAAAAAGGAATGGCTCAACAGTTCAATCTTCTTTCTATGATTAAGCACACCAATTATCCCCCAAAAAAACACAGCACCAACTAAACTCTTTCCAATGCCAGTCTTTATGTCTTCAATGTGAGCATATATTTGTTCATGCAGACAAGTTGGAATAAATGTACTTGGCTGTCCAGTTAGCAGCATTAGGTATATGTGAAAATGAGCAAACAGACTGACAGAAAGCAGAATATAAAAGATCTAATTGCAATTAGCAATGGATCACATCACAGGTAAACTCACCAGAGGTCAAATTAACCAAATAAAAACATTCAACCAAAGATGATGTGTGAAAATAGAGATGCTCCACTTTCCCCCAAAATAACCCCTATCAATTAATCCATCAAGTATTCTGGGAAGATACTGAAACAAGAGCAACTTCAACCGTGGGAAGGCTAGTGTGATGTAACAGCCATTGGAAATATTCTTTAACTTACGTGTGAAAGGGGTTACGAGGATCAATCCACCCATCCCTACCAGAATGTCAACTATCCCTTGAAGATGTTACCTCCGGATCAGGGGCCTCATTTATAAAACTGTGCTTACGATTCACGTCAAAAGGTTGCGTAAGCATGAAACCTAGGACGTGCGTACGCAAAACAATATTCTGATTTATAAAACAGTGCATACGCACGTCCCACGCCAGTTTTCCTTTATAAATCACAATCAACTCTAAATGTGGCGCAACTTTGCCAGCTTCATGTCCCGCCCACAGTTGCCTATAAATAGGCAGTGAAACACCCCTAATGAATATGCATTTCACGAAGACGACAATGGCAAACGCTGAAAAGAAGGCCAAGAAAAGGGATTTCAGCCATTTGATTGCCTCTGAAAAGCTACAGGTGTGGGAATTATCCTGATTGATTGTAAATGACGAACAGTTCTGCACAACGAATGTGATGATGACGATGATAATAATAATAATAATAGTAATACACGTTATTTGTCTAGCACCATTGAAAACACAGTTACAAAATTAAGAGATAAACAAAAATCCATAACAATAAACACATTATAAAACATAATGTATGAATATGATAACAATATATGGAACTATGCACTCGTATCTGCCCACATTACGCATTGTAAACGGCATCAGTGCAGCGCAATTTGTCCGACTGTTCACCATATTATTTATGAGAATAATTTAATAACATGAAGTATTGTTTAACAATTCGTCTACATATTTGAGGGATTATTTTACAACAACATCTCCGTTTATATTTGTCATCCTAAATCATATTTTTTGGGCACTCCAGGGAGCATCAATCAAGCAGCTGTTTGTTTATTCGTTGTAAGAGAGGCTTTTATCGGCTTTTGCAAATTAACTCTTCATATATGATACGTGAGAGGTAATATTTCATTACATTACATTACATTACATGGCATTTAGCAGACGCTCTTATCCAGAGCGACGTACAACAAAGTGCAAATTAAACACAAGAACAAGTGCAGAGGACCTGAGAGGACAGTATAGTTCCGAGTCCTAGTGTAAACATGCAGAAAATCAGAACCCTTTAAGAGTACAATCAACAACAATCAATTTCGATTTATTTTACACAGTGGTATCTGTTGTGTATCATTTTCGACTTCTCTCGTCGCCAAATGTTGTGTTGCACTTTGGAAGGGAGAGAACCCGTATAGCGAGATTCAACAATACAACACTTTAATAAGTATAACAGGGACGAAGCACGTCCTTACAGCAGCCATACCCAGCCACAACTCCTGGCAAATCTTTATACCTTTTTACATCCTGTTTCACTTCCCGTTTTCCTGGGCTTACGTCACGAGCATTAAAGGCACAGTTTCTCATTTCTCCAGTTAATGTGTGTACGCATGGGTCAGAGTTTCTGTGGAGAACCGCACATTTTCCCATCAAGTTCGTTTTTTATAAATGCCAAAGTTTGCTTAGAAAGTGGCGGTAAGCATTCTTTTGTGCCTATGCAACATTTATAAATGAGGCCCCAGGCCAGGATTTCTTCTCTGAGATGTACTTGAAGCAGCGCAAATCATTGGGTGTCCACCCGGGAGGGCAGAAATTCTCTTCATCTTCCTCTTAAGCTGCCAAGGAAAACACAATGGGCAGGTTTCTCAGTTCTCTGTCAATTATCAATTGTTTTACAACTAGAAAAGCAACTTCATGTCCAATTATTGGTTTCATTTCAGCAAATGAGAGAGAGCATTAGCCCATTGATGTGTTATATTTGCCACCAAAGCCTTTTGGATTATCATGACTCAAGACTTGCATGAATTGCTTATAACATGAGGTAAAAACAATACAAAAAAACCAAAAATAAATGACTCATCCAAAGTCATGCTAGAAAGAACAGCAACACAGAGTGGATTGTCCAATGAGTGTAGTCCTTCACATGCTGACAATGTGAAGGAGGCCATGATGGCTCTTCAGCTAGGAGGAGAGAGACACATCTATATCATAATGCTCAATAAAGAGACAGCACTCTGAATGGAAGGAGCTCCTGTGGTGCTTTATATTATATCAAAATAAGCCTTCCGTTACCTTTTGGCTGCACGTTGGGTTTGATGATTAGGAGAGGAGTTTCCTTCTTTTGGTCTTGACTGAATCCGTCCTGGCCTTATAAATTGTTTGGGTGACTCACCCTGACTGAGGGGTTGGGGTGAGGTATGGGTGCAGCGAACACTGAATGTTGCTGCATGTTCTCTTCAAACCAGCTGTAACAGTGGTACTACTAAAACTTGCGGTTGGCACTTGGCTGATACCGGCTATGAAAAGACAACAGACTTTGGGAATCTGCACAGAAAGACAACAAAAGAAAGACAAATACACCATTTGTCATTGCTTTTGCTCATTTTCACAATTTACGTATTGTTCCCCATTAATTTCTATGTACATACTGTTTCATACTAGTCTCTGGCTTCTGCATGAGCAGGAAGTCCCATGCCACACCTGTCATATGGCAAAACCCATGAGACTGCTATTTTTGGCCACTTCCATCTCCAGCTCCCTATGCAGACACCTGTGGTCATAACCACAGTGAACATTAGTTTGGGAAGATCTCATGTCCCCAATAAAACAAATTGTATCAAAGCAAAATTATGTGGCTCACTGCAAAGAAAGGAGGGAGTTGTGACCCTGGAATTAAAAAAACATTTTCAACACATTTGCCTGCCACCTGAGAGACTAGTGAGTAGCATACAGTGCCATGAAAAAGTATTTTCCCCCATCCTGATTTCCTCTATTATTGCATACTTTTTTACACTGAATGTGTTCAGATCTTTAGACAACATGTAATATTTGGCAAAGTGAACTGGAACACAAAAAAAATTATATTTTAATTGATTTCATTGCCAAAAAAACAAAATCTATGTTATGCAATGGCCAGATCAGGCAGCGGACCTTAATCCAATCAATAACCGGAACTGAAGAGGGTAGTTGATATGGGCAAACACAAGAATGTGCAAGATATTGCAAGAATCAGCATAGCAGAATGGTCCAAAATCCCTCAAAATGTGTTCCTTATCCTTACAGGATTACAGGCATTACAGGAAAACTGTTATCCTTACCACTCCCGCTGTTTTCACACTGAACTGTAATTGCTAGGAATGTCCTACAGTATAGAAGAAAAACAAATGAGTTGAAATGTTGGGTAACAAGGTAACTGGGTAACAAGTTATATATAACATTCCTTTATAAGTCATGTATAAGTTACTAGTTATTGATGAACTAATCATGAACAAATTCTCCATGTACAAATGTGTATTAAACTTTGTTATGCATGGTCTTGAGACGGGTGCGTGGGGGTTGGACCCAAAATGCACGACTCAGAAACAATAATGGAATAAAGTCCCGTCAGGGCTTTATTTGGGACGAATCCCAGGAGCGTAGCAAAGTCCATACAAGCAAAGTCCATACACGTAGATCCAGCCAAACAAACGATAAACAAACAAAAAGCACGGTGCCGAGGGAAGAGGCAAACTCGTAGTCGGTAAACGTGCAGGGAGGTCCGGTAGCAGGAGAGCTGTCAGCGGGGCAGATGTACAGGCGGACGGCAGGCAGAGTCGTAGTCGAGGGCGATGCAGAAGTCGAAACCATATGACAATCAGCGAGGCAAAAGTACAAAGACGGTAGGCGAGGACGTGGTCAAAAACAAACAATGGTCAACGAAACAGAAATCAATAACGATGGTCGGTAAAACAGGCTTGGAGCTTAACGTGAATCAATCAGAAACTAATGCTCAAGAGTTGCGTAGTAAAACTAGAGGCAGACAATTTCGCAGTGAACAGTAGCGCGACTAGGATAAAAATGCAGGTGTAGACAGGTGTAGACAATTAGTTAGAGCGTAGCAAGGAAATGGAAAACAGGTGCGATGGATGACAAGTTTAACAAGGTGATTAGTAATCGTTAGTAATAAACCTATCCTGCCCTAGCATTAGTAAATTAGTAAATGACATGCACGAGAAACTTAAGGTAACATGAACACATGATTAGTTTGTTAGTTTCTACCCAATCCTGATCTAGCGTTAGTAGTTTTAGTAAATAGACAAATGGAAACAATTAGGGAGTGAATGACAGAAAGAGAGAGAGAGAAAAGGCCGAACGCAAGGTTTGCGGAAAGACATGTAAAAGTGTATGTTTAAACAGTAGCCAGTCTACGTAACAATAAACATAAATCAAAACATAACACAAAACGAAACTAAGACGATAACCATTCAACATAACAAGGTAATATAATCGTAACGAAACATAACTAGACATGACGAGAAAATAAATCGTAACAAGAAATAAACTAAACATGACGAACCTAGACTAACATAATACGTAAGACAATACAAGACTAAGACAAAATGAATAAACATAAAACATGGCGACACAGACCTGAAACGTGACAGGTCTACCCTTTTTAGTTTCTTACGTGTTACACATGATCTGTAAATGTATAAATGAATCATTTACTAACCATTTACAAAGTTTTTTTACAGCTACTAATCTTGAGCATGAGTAAGACACAAAAAAATAATAATGGAATGATGACAAATTTTTGTTGCATGAAATTGCAAAAACAATTCAACCCAAAATATCTTGCCATGAAGTTCTCTTTTTTGGTAAACTTTGTAAATGCGTAACATGCTCCTCTTTACTACGGGAATGTATAAGAATGTGATCCAAATATAAAAAAAGGAACTTGTTAATAATACCCCCCATGATGTTGTTAACTAAATTCTGGAACACGACAGGAGCGTTTGTAATTCCGAATGGCATAACCAGGTATTCCCAGTAGCCAGTAGTATTGAAAGCAGTCTTCCATTCATCTCAGATACACACCAGATGATAAGCATTGTGAAGATCCAGCTAAGTGAATATGGTGGCCATGAGGGGGAGAGGATAACGGTTCTCGTGATGTCGTTGAGAGATCGGTAGTTGATACAGGGGCGCAATGAACCGTCCTTCTTGCCCACAAAGAAGAATCCATGATGGTATGCATTGCACTGCTGCCACACAATTGGCTGATTAGATAATGAATAAGTAGGTGTAATAAAGTAAAATAAAATAAAAATGTACCTAATAAAGTGCTCGGTGAGTGCATATATAAGGCCCGAGCAGGTATTCACACTCATAGATTGTTTGAAAACATTCCAACAGTTGAGTAAAGAAATTTCATATCAGTAATATCTACTACAAAGTATGTACCTATGCAAATGTGTCAATATGAGCATGGCGTACATGCAGGTTTGCAATGTATATAGATGTTACATTACATTACATTAATGGCATTTGGCAGACGCTCTTATCCAGAGCGACGTACAACAAAGTGCATACCCATAACCAGGGATAAGTGCGCTGAAAGACCCTAGAGGGAAGTACAATAAACAAACAAATAAACAAACAACAAAGCAAAAGTGACCAAACTTAGCCAAACACTGCTTACCTAGCCAACTAGAAATACCGATACATAAAAAAGTAAATCACAGAAAGACAACAATTAAGGTTCACAGGGAGGTAGGGAGGGACGGGGAGAGGTGCTGCTTGAAGAGGTGCGTCTTCAGTTTGCACTTGAAGGTGGGAAGAGATTCTACAGTTCTGACCTCAACGGGGGAGTTCATTCCACCACTGTGGAGCCAGAACAGACAGCAGTCGTGAGCGTGAGGTGGAAGTTCGGAGAGAGGGAGGTGCCAAGCGGCCTGTGGAGGCTGAATGAAGTGGTCTGGCAGGGGTGTAGGGTCTGATGATTTTTTGTAGGTAAGCTGGGGAAAACCCCTTCACTGCTTGGAAGGCTAGCACCAATGTTTTGAACAGATGTGTATAAGTATTTGCAGGAGTATGTGTGCATATGTGTACAATATCTATGTGCGTACATGTGTAACTTGCATGTATGTGCACGCCATATGTATGTACTGAATATGTACATATAAGGGTGTATGCATATATGTGTGTAATAATTCTAACTTATCCTTTCTCACAATGAAAGTATTATAGTATCATTGTGGCTGAACTGGGCTGAGGTGAGGGAAGGCAGGGGATATGTCAAAGAAGTTTATAAAAATAATTTTAAAAGGGGAAGGATGAAACATGGAGGGAAGGGAGTTGAAAAAGGGAAAAAGGGTCAATGAATGCCTAGTTCATGATTATTACTATTTATGTATTTATTTACTTTTTTCCTGTTCATTAAGACCTGCAAATAAAACACCTGATAACAACATTTATGTATTCTTATAGAAAAATAAAGATGAATAAAGCTTACCAAAGGTTTCATAAAATCCCGATTTGCATCTGACAATGTTCCAAGACTAGCATGTGGTTCATGCGCGGTGCTTTCATTTGATGCCAAGATCGTGTGGGAGTGGGAGATTTGGAACATAAGCATTTTGGAACTGACCTCATTCAAATGATTCTCATTCAAGGTTTTATATATCAAACCTTCTGCAATGGTTCTCACAAATAATATTTGCTCTTTGCAGTTCTCCATTTCCAGAGCCACTCATTGTTGTCCCCTTCTGTTTGCACTCAATCAATTCACCAATCAATATCCATCAAACCAATAAGTGTTAACAACATCCATCCATCCATCCATTATCTTAACCCGCTTATCCTGAACAGGGTCGCAGGGGGGCTGGAGCCTATCCCAGCATACATTGGGCAAAAGGCAGGAATACACCCTGGACAGGTCGCCAGTCCATCGAAGGGCACACACCATTCACACCTATGGGCAATTTAGACTCTCCAATCAGCCTAACCTGCATGTCTTTGGACTGTGGGAGGAAACCGGAGTACCCGGGGGAAACCCATGCAGACACGGGGAGAACATGCAAACTCCACACAGAGAGGCCCCGGCCAACGGGGATCCGAACCCAGAACCTCCTTGCTGTGAGGCGGTAGTGCTACCCACTGCACCATCCGTGCCGGTGTTAACAACTTCCAACATAAAATACCCTTGTATGTGGATGATATCCTGTAACTTGTTAATTATGTAATTGCTTCGTTACCACATATTCTATCCACTTTTAATGATTTTAGTACTGTATCGGGATACAAAACATACTGCAAGAGCAGACAAAACAGCAATGATGCCCATTAACTCAGGAATAAGTAAAAATGTCCTGCCCTCACATATATTAATTGTTAAAGTCTTTAAATATCTTAGTTTTCATATCCATCCTGTAAGAGCCAGAATGGCTGTGAATCATTTTGATTATATTTTATTTGAACAATGTTAATTACGTATTTATGTTTGAGCAAGTAAAATGTGTGAAAGGCATTTATATTATGTTTTGTGAACTGATTAGGTTCTACATATCTAGAGTTTAAGGGTAGTTAGATGTTGTAAAACCCCACGCTAACCCAATGACGGAATTTAGCGAGGGCCGAAGGGGGTTTTGTGTGCTTGTCATTCTGATTTTGCTGGAAGAATTTTAGTAGAGTTAAATAGTAATCCCCCCTCCAAGAACAGAGCCCAATTACGTTTAAGAATATACTGGGTCCGTTGCCACGGGTCGGATATGGATTGACCTGCCCCACATCCCGCTTACGGCTGGCCTGAAACGGATCAGTACAATTCTTAATATTCTCCATTCTCAAACGGGGCCGTATTGTAAGCTTAGTGGTTACTTTAGTTTTACTCGTTTATCTGACTCCATTTAAAATATAATTTAGAAATTTGGGTTTGAAACTTACGCAAACCTCGGGAGTGATTACATTCGACTCATACCTGTGCCACCATTACTCAATATATGCTCCCGGGATTAGCATTATTGCTGAAATCTCAGTTCGGTGGAGAACTCAGAGGGTGAGGGTCCAGTCAACACAATACATGCAAAACTGCCATGATAGTCGCGAGCCCAGGTCGGCGTAGCATTATCTGGGCTCCTTAGAGTCAATTTGACAGGAACCAGCGCCGTAACACCCAGGGGTTCCCTTCGCATCAAATTACAAGAGCCGTGCCTTTAATGGGCAGAAACTTGCTGGCCTCACAACTTAGAACTACCACAAATGTACCTAGCCGCCAATCGGTTGGTCTTTAGCCACCATTTCCCCCTGAGTATTCAGTTGTAATTTAGGCTGAAAAGGTACAAGATGAATTAGAGTCATGGAGATCACGCAAGTTACAAACAAAATAGTTTATTCGCAGACAGGTAGGTTATTAGCTTTAGAATGCCAATAGTCAATTACAGATACACAAATTAAGAATAGAGGTAGAGTAAATCATCATACCTAGCCTGCGTTGGCTACACACAAACAACGAGTATAGAATATGCCGTGTATGGGAAGCCGATTACGATCTTCCGTTGCTACACATACACAGAACGTGCTGTGCGGGAAGCCGGTTATGGTCTTCCCCTGCTACACATACATACATACATACATACCCAGGACATGTTGTGTGGAAGTCGAATAGGATCTTCCCAGATTGGTCTGTCTCCCTTGCTTTTATGCCAAATCATACATTTGAAACCAGGCGGGAGTGCCATAAATCAACCTGGAGGGGTGGTCAAATCTGGAATTTAGACCCCCACCCTTGGAGGTTGTTAAGTAGGGAAAATGAGATGATTACCAAGAGAGGACGTGTAGGTTTTCCCTTGAGTTACTGAAACTATGGTTTATTAAACTCCATTTGGTATGAAATGTATCTCATCCGATTCCTTGATTTTACCAGATCACATCCATACCAAACAGATTACCCTTATGTTTTATTATGTTGCAGTTACCATGAAACTTCCCTCCTGATTATCCATTTTAAATGCACTCCCTGTTACCATTACATAGATAATGTTTTCAAGGTTTTACCAGGTCTATTTACTATCTTAATAGCAGTTTTGAATATTTTATCTAGGAGAGCAGTCACCGGTGTAATGGCAGCAGTGCCCAAATGAGGGCACTGTGGCATTGTCCAGAGTCTTCCCCCTTGGAAGTGCCCAGGTATGGGGTCACAGGGAGGTCACCAATGTTCTGGAGGATTCTTTTCCCATGACCCAACTGCCCTTGGACCACTCATACATCTTTAACTCCCCAAAAAGTAGTCTGAACAACATTGGCCATAAACCCCAGCTCTCAGGCCCCTCACAAATGGCAGCCCTTCCTGACCTTAACCACTACGCTACGAGCCGCCCCATCATATCTATGAATGCTGTAGTTGGGAGTTTTCATGATAACTGCATTATGCTGTAAATATGTATTTGTGCCTCTCATGGTAATATACCTTTTGGATAAACCTGATTTGGGTGAATGAAAGGAAAGGAGACACAGCCCCAGATTGCTTGGTTTCTTCTCCTTATCTCCAAAATCCAGGCCTTACTTCTTGACACTTAAAGTCACCCATCTGTAATTTACAGCTAAACTGGTCCCAAACTGGTCAGGGAGCTAAAACAAATGGCTTCTACAGAGACAGCTTTTGCCCCTCGGCTCCTGAATGATTATGATATCAAAGGTAGACTGTTACAAAAACTAGACCATTACACCAGTCGCACTGAACCAATCAGAATAACACCAAACATATATTCTGACCTGGGGTTATCCTGAAACATCTTTCTGCCATCTTCAGTATTCCTGTGCTCTAACCTGTAAGGAATGTGAGAAAAGGGGGGCTCCAGGAATCCTTCTCTAGCTCTCCCCCACAGGCATGTGTGCCAAAAGGTGGGGGCTAACAATGCAAGCTCCGGGAGGGGGAAGTCAGCAAGCTGACCAGCGCATGAGACCAAATGTTACTTATGACTGGCTTACAATGTCATACAGTGGGCTCAAAAATTATTGGCACCCCTGACAGAAAATGAACAAACAATACTCAATTCTAAACAATATATTTATAGACAAACTCGAAATACCAACATGTGATAAATACTGTGCTCTATTAATGTTTCAATGGAACCAACAAAAATCATTTACTGATTTAATTAAAAATCAATTTCCTCCAAATCAATGTTTCACAATTATTGGCACCCTTATTGTAAATAACACCTACCAAAATTAAACCAGGTATTAAATTCCACTTATTTAAGTTTATCTATGTGTTAAGGAACTGTATTGAGTGATTACATCACTTCCTGTTTCACTAGGGTATAAAAATGAGGTAACACACATGCGATATCCCTTTGTCATCCAACACAATGAAGAAAACAAAAGAATTGGCAGTTCAAAAGAGGCAGATGGTCGTAGACCTTCATAAATGTGGTAATGGCTCCAAGAAAATTCACAAATGATTGAATATACCACTGAGCACTGTCAGAGCAATTATAAAAAAGTTCAAAAGATATGGAACTGTTTAAAATCTCATGGGTAGAGGACGCAACTGCATCTTGCCCCCCGGGATACTCAGGAGAATGGTGAGAGAAGCAACAAAATCCCCAAGGATCACAGTGAAAGAATTGCAGGCCTTGGTGGCATCTTGGGGTCACCAGGTTTCAAAAAGCACCATCAGACGCCACCTCCATAACCACAGCCTCATCGGAAGGGTTGCCAGAAGAAAGCCTTTTCTGACCACAAGACACAGAAGAAAGCGCTTGGAGTTTGCCAATCGTCATTTACATTATTTACATTATTTACAAGGTTCTCTGGTCAGATGAGACCAAAATTGAACGTTTTGGTCAGATACAGCATCGGTATGTTTGGCGTAGGAACAGAGATGCATACAAGGAGAAGCACCTCATACCCACAGTGAAATATGGTGGTGGGTCAGTCATGTTTTGGGGCTGTTTTAATTCCAGAGGTCAAGGGGCACTGGTTAGGATTGATGGCATAATGAATTCCAGCAAGTATCAGGCAATTTTGGCTGACAATCTGGTTCCCTCTGCCAGAAGTCTGGGACTTGGTCGTAGGTGGACTTTCCAACAAGACAATGACCCAAAACACACCTCAAGATCCACACAGAAATGGTTCCATGACAACAAAATCAACGTTCTGCAATGGCCATCTCAGTCACCAGACCTCAATCCAATCGAAAACCTGTGGGTTGAGTTGAAGAGGTCAGTTGATAAGCACAAACCCAAGAACGTGAAGGATCTTGAAAGGATATGCAAAGAGGAATGGTCCAAAATCCCTCCAAATGTGTTCCTTAATCTTGTCAAAAATTACAGGAAGAGACTCCATGCTGTTATCCTTGCCAGAGGTGGTTGCAATAAGTACTAGGTGAAGGGTGCCAATAATTCTGAAACCTTGATTTTGTTGAAATTTATTTTTTATTAAATGATTGTTATGATTTTGGTTGTTTCCATTTAAACATTAATCAAGTACAGTATTTGGCACATGTTGGTGTATTACCTTTCTCTATAATTATATTATTCTTTTTTTTTAAGTCTTGTTTGTGCATTGCTGGTGAGGGGTGCCAATAATTCTTGAGCCCACTGTACATGCAAGGATATGTGAGTAGTGTGGATAAACTTGAGCTTTTGGCCATAAGTAGCAGACTTCAATAAAGAACAGACCCTCATTCCTGGAGTTGTGACTAGTCTGGCTAACCAGTAGTATGGAGTCAGAAGTACACTTTTTTTTTAATGCACTGGTCCCCTTGCCTGAACCTGTCATAACATTAAAACCAACAAGGGTTCCCATAACCCGACTCTCATTTAATTAATTGCAACTCCTGCTAGATTAGATGTGATCATATAGGCACATATTGTTAATAATGTATGTGTCACCACTGCAAGCATGTTGGGCTCCAGAATGATTGGCACCACTAATAAATCTAACTGGAAACTAAAAAAATTATAGTTATTGATATAAACTTTATTTTCCAAGATGCATGAAGTAGTACACTTCATTAATGATTCAATGGAATCACGCAAAAATAAAAATATTTCCCAAAAAATCTTTCAGACCACAGGTTTTTCATGGGATTTAAGCCTGGAAATTGAGATGGCCATTGCAGAGCGTGGTTGTTGTTTTTACTCAACCATTTCTGTGTGGATTTTGATATATGCTTGGAATCATTATCCACCTGGACAATCAACCTACAATCAAGACTCCATATTTGACAGTAAGTATGAGGTGCTTCTCCTTGTATGCATTCCATTTTGCTGCCAAACATGTCAATGGTACATTACATTGTGGTCTCATCTGACCGTAGCACTCTCTTCCAGTCATAATTGCAATGCGTTTTGGTAATCTCAAGATGTTTGGTTTTGTTTATTGTGCTCAGTAAGGGCTGTCTCCGTGGCACCCTTCCAAAAGGTTTGCTGGTATGGAGGTGCCATTGTATTTTTTATTTTATTTTATTGTTTTTGACTTGGTGATGCCAAAACACAACCAATATCCAGGTTTCTTAAACTGCGATCCTTGAGTTACATATGGCCTCCCTCACCATGTTCCTTACTGTCCGTCAGGATAATATGCTCTTTGCAATCATTCCATATGTCTTATGCCTTTTTTATTGAACTTACAATGCTAAGTGGTATGTTTAACCATGTATTTATGTTTTTGTACCCATTACCTGACTTGATGGTCAATTACCATCTGTGTCTTCTGAATTGACAGTTCTTTGGATTTGTCCATGCAATGCTACCACATTGTGAAACTAGTGAAACAGGAAACATTTTGCCTTGGTCTCACTTTCCTGGCAGCTTGGAACTGGAAACAAGTTTAAACATTTTGTACAAACATTTCAACAGCGGTAACAGGATGCTTTGCCTGTTTGTGTTCTGCACACTGGATGGATTTTTATTTTTGTGTCCTGGTAAGACAGTCAATATTTAGTTTTGCAGCCATTGGAGTTCCTCATCATTGTCACTGTCATCAGATCCACTGTTTACTTCATCTCTAGGTGTTACAAATAAATAGTGTGGTAGCCAATCAGCTGACAACAGCTAGACAACTTAGAGAAAGGACAAACAGAAGAAAGCAAGAACACAATCAGCCAAAGCTTTTACTGAATTTCACAATTTACTTCATTTTCACATATTATAGTAACAGTCAAATAATAAGTGTATGTATGCTGCCACACGATACGGAAAAGCACTTGGGCTTCTATGTTTTTATTCTCGGATATGAGATTCCCAGTTTTAAAAATACATTACATTAATGGCATTTGGCAGAAGCTCTTATCCAGAGTGACGTACATTTGATTAGACTAAGCAGGAGACAATCCTCCCCTGGAGCAATGCAGGGTTAAGGGCCTGTGGCTGGACCGGGGATCAAACCAGTCCCAGCCATGTACCTTAACCACTATGCTACAGGCTGCCTCTATTTGCATTTTACCCCCAATTTGGAATACCAATCTTGTTTGTAGGCCAGTCTCAGCACTGCAGTATCCTTAATTTTGAAACTGAAATTGAATTTGAATCCCCACAATACACCATCATGCTAAACTGGCGTCCAATCAGCAGCACAGGTCCTCATTGCCTCTGAGATCAAATTGCAGGTCCATGATTGTCCCGATGTGCCTATTTTGTGGTCACTGGCTTATGCATTTCCTGCATGAACAGGAAGTCTCATGCCCACACCTTTCATGTGACAGCCCCTCAGACTCCACATCTCCAGCTTTCTGTGCAGACGACCGTGGCCATAACCATTGAGAACATTTGTGTGGGAAAGTGGGAGAGAGATTCGCTTTAGCCAATTAAACAGTGTGGTTTAAGTGTATTAAGTGTATATTAAGTGTATTAAGGTGTTGTGTGACCCTGAAATCATAAAACATTTGCAGCATGTTTTCCTGCTGCAGTTTGAGAGACAATTGAGTAACAATTGAGTAACATAGCTGCACCTGACTGCTGAGGGCCCCCTGTTGGTCAATGTGGTGAACAGCAGCATTGAGGAAAAATTGGATATGTGTATAGCTTGTGCTGCTGGTTGGGTTCTGACATGGCAGAATAACAGGTGAAAAATGTGTTATTGTAGAATAAATAGTTGAAGAAATGTGGGGGACAGCTGAATGCTCCCAGTAGAGAACAAAGTGTTAAATCACAGGCATTACACCAGTCAGGCACATTGAATTGAAGTGTACCTTCATACATTCAGGTCCATAAATATTGGGACATCGACAAAATTCTCATCTTTTTGGCTCTATACACCACCACAATGGATTTGAAATGAAACGAACAAGATATGCTTTAACTGCAGACTTCCAGCTTTAATTTGAGGGTATTTACATCCAAATCAGGTGAACGGTGTAGGAATTACAACAGGTTCTATATGTGCCTCCCACTTTTTAAAAGTAATGGGACAATTGGCTGCTCAGCTGTTCCATGGCCAGGTGTGTGTTATTCCCTCATTATCTCATTTACAAGGAGCAGATAAAAGGTCTAGAGTTCATTTCAAGTGTGCTATTTGCATTTGGAATCTGTTGCTGTCAACTCTCAATATGAGATCCATAATCCAGCAAGCCATAATTAGGCTGAAAAATCAAAACAAACCCATCAGAGAGATAGCAAAAACATTAGGTGTGGCCAAATCAACTGTTTGGAACATTCTTAAAAAGAAAGAATGCACCGGTGAGCTCAGCAACACCAAAAGACCCGAAAGACCACGGAAAACAACTGTGGTGGATGACAGAAGAATTATTTCCCTGGTGAAGAAAAACCCCTTCACAACAGTTGGCCAGATCAAGAACACTCTCCAGGAGGTACGTGTATGTGTGTCAAAGTCAAGAATCAAGAGAAGACTTCACCAGAGTGAATACAGAGGGTTCACCACAAGATGTAAACCATTGGTGAGCCTCAAAAACAGGAAGACCAGATTAGAGTTTGCCAAACAACATCTAAAAGTTCTGGAACAACATCCTATGGACAGATGAGACAAAGATCAACTTGTACCAGAATGATGGGAAGAGAAGAGTATGGAGAAGGAAAGGAACTGCTCATGATCCAAAACATACCACCTCATCAGTGAAGCATGGTGGTGGTAGTGTCATGGCGTGGGCATGTATGGCTGCCAATGGAACTGGTTCCCTTGTATTTATTGATGATGTGACTGCTGACAAAAGCAACAGGATGAATTCTGAAGTGTTTCGGGCAATATTATCTGCTCATATTCAGCCAAATGCTTCAGCACTCATTGGACGGCATTCACAGTGCAGATGGACAATGACCCGAAGCATACTGCGAAAGCAACCAAAGAGTTTTTTAAGGCAAAGAAGTGGAATGTTATGCAATGGCCAAGTCAATCACCTGACCTGAATCCGATTGAACATGCATTTCACTTGCTGAAGACAAAACTGAAGGGAAAATGCCCCGAGAACAAGCAGAAACTGAAGACAGTTGCAGTAGAGGCCTGGCAGAGCATCACCAGGGATGAAATCCAGCGTCTGGTGATGTCTATGCGTTCCAGACTTCAGGCCGTAATTGACTGCAAAGGATTTGCAACCAAGTGAAAAAAAAGTGAAAGTTTGATTTATTGATTGTTAGTTTGTCCCATTACTTTTGGTCCCTTAAAAAGTGGGATGCACATATACAAACTGTTGTAATTCCTACACCGTTCACCTGATTTGGATGTAAATACCCTCAAAGCTGAAAGTCTGCAGTTAAAGCACATCTTGTTCGTTTCATTTCAAATCCATTGTGGTGGTGTATAGAGCCAAAAAGATGAGAGTTGTGTCGATGTCCCAACATTTATGGACCTGACTGTATAACAATGAGATGCACACACACTTACACACAGCTATACCTGTCTACATGCCTGCTGAGCCATCTCTTGGTTGATGGCATTCTCAGTCGCAATCCCAGAGAACTGAACTCCTCCCCCAGAACAAGATGCTGTTCACTACATTGGCCACCTGGGGGAGACAGATACCTTATGTTCCAAGCGCACCAGCTGGCTGTTTATGCACATTTTCTATGCTTTGTAGTTCCTCAAGGTTAACTCAAGGTTAAGTAAGATTAAGAGTGTTCATGTATGTGTGTGTGTCTCTGTGAGTGTATGTTTCTGGTATTACGTTCCCCTTTGGCTCCTGCAGGTGTAGCCAATTACTGGCAATTATGTGCAGCTGGTTTCACCTGGCCTAAGAATAAAGCAGGAAGCCCCTGCAGTTTTGAGGGACATTTTTTGAAGAACCACCTTTTTGAAAGAGCTTTGTTGGAAGAACTGGGAGGGGGGTACATTCTAGGCCGTGAGAAGTAGGGGTGTGGAGGGTGCTGCAGCACCCCCTGGAGTATGGTGGAGGACTTGCACGTTCTCAAATAAATAAATAAAAATAAACAATAAAATGAAAAGTTTCATTTAGTTTGTGTTGGTTATGTTCATATTCTAATGGTATTTTCATTTCAGTAAGTGGCTAATACTGGATTTTCGGTTCCAAATTTCCAATCTGTTTGGAAATTAACTTTACGATTACGTTAGGCCACACACTTATAGGCGCGCAAATTCAGGACAAGAAAAACAAATTACATTATGGCGGCGCCACAGCAAAAGAGGATTTCGGATTTCTTTGGCAAGGCATCAAGAAAGCGTGTCTATTATAGCCTTCCTAGTCCACTGTTAGAGTGAATGTTGGCTGTGCATAAAGGCGCATGGTTTCACCATGTAAACAAACCATGTATCAGCTGTGTGCTCTCCTGGTGGAAATCTGCACTTTACTAGTTAACTGTTAGTTTGATGATCAGATGCGCTTGTTGCTTTGCCTGTGAATACATTGGTTGATGCTCTTCTCATCAAGATATTTTGTAAATCTGGCTTCCATAACAGTGCAGTGCATAGCTGCTGTTGTGTTATGTTTGTATATACTATGCTTGCTATCCGATCGTCGCCTGCTTTGCGAGTGACAGTGATTGCTGTATCATCAACGTTTATTGTGTAAATCTGGCTTTTCTATGAGCCAGTGCCCTGCTGCTGTTGTGTGTGCGTGTGTAGCGTATATTCTGCTTTGCTAGTGAATAACAGTGTCAGTGATCACTGTATTATCATCAAAGTCATACAACGTTCACCCACCCAAAAAAAAGAGGGGGAAAAAAAGTAAAGAATATAGCGTCATAACCACAGCACCCCCCACTTAAAACATGTTCCCACGGGTATGGGTACATTCCTCTGTTGTTTGTCGTTGAGATTATTGACAATGGAATGGGGGTAAAGGAGAATGTTCTGCGGTTGATCGTCATGGGGATTGTTGGCAGCGGTTTGATGCTGGCAGTAATGGTAACGGGGGTTCCAGCAATTGCGCTGGGATAAATTGCCTCCTGGATCCGGTCCCTTTGGCCCTTTGATGATGTAGAACCTGCACAGCTAGACCAATGAGGGAATAGCTGGAGGTGAAGGGACGACGTGTTCTTTCCTGGCTGTTTAGAAGTGAATGAAAATTTTTAAATTATTTACATTTACATTTTACATTTTAGTCATTTGGCAGACGCTTTTAATCCAAAGCGACTTACAAGTGCATAGGTTCTACCACAAGTCAAAGCATCACATCCAGAACTAGAAAAATACACCTGGACTGCTGTTCTAAACATATAGTCGTCATCATAAGTGCAATTTTTTTTTTTTTTTTTTTTTTTTTTTTTGGGGGGGGGGGCGGTTAGACAGGGATAGGGGTATCAGAAGGGGGGGGCGGGGTAAATCAGGAGGGGGGACTAAGGTAGAGTTTGAAGAGGTGTGTTTTGAGTCTGCGTCGAAATAGGGGGAGGGATTCTGCTGTCCTGACAGTGGTAGGCAAGTCATTCCACCACTGAGGAACCAGAACGGAAAACAGGCGTGAACGTGCAGCTCGACCGCCAGGTGCCCGTAGAGAGGGAATCGTAAGGCGACCAGAGCTGGCAGACCGGAGTGGTCTAGCTGGGGAGTAGGGAGTGATCAGGGATTGTATGTAATGTGGGGCAGTCCCCTTAGCAGCCTGAAATGCCAACACTAGGGCCTTGAATCGGATGCGTGCGGCAATAGGAAGCCAGTGGAGGCCAATGAGAAGCGGGGTGACATGAGCCGACCTGGGCTAACTGGTGATCAAGCGGGCTGCAGCATTCTGGACCAGCTGGAGGGGCTTGATGGCGCATGCTGGGAGACCGGCTAGGAGGGAGTTGCAGTAATCCAGGCGGGAAATGACGAGCGCCTGGACTAGGAGCTGGGTGGCTTTCTCCGTCAGGAGATGACGGATGCGGCGTATATTAAACAGAAAGAACCTGCAGGTTCTGGCAGTGGAGGATACTTGTGGAGCCAGGGAGAGGCAGTTATCAAGAGTCACCCCAAGATTCTTTGCCGTACGGGAGGAGGAAACTACAAAGTCCTCCACAGTCAGTGAGAGGTCGATTGACGGAGAGGACTTAGCAGGGATGTAGAGAAGCTCAGTTTTGGCAAGGTTGAGCTTCAGGTGATGGGAAGTCATCCATGCAGAGATATCAGCCAAGCAGGCAGAGATCTGTGTGGTGATTTGGGTGTCAGTGGGGAAGGAAATGAAGAGTTGGGTGTCATCAGCGTAGGAGTGATAAGAGAAGCCGTGGGAAGAGATAACAGAACCAAGAGACATGGTGTATAGCGAGAAGAGGAGAGGCCCAAGAACCGAGCCCTGCGGGACTCCAGTTCGTAGGGGTTGAGGGTCGGAGAGTGCGCCCCTCCAAGTCACCTGGTAGGAGCGACCAGAGAGGTAGGAGGAAAACCAAGCGAGTGCAGGAAAACCAAGCGAGTGCAATTATCAAACTCCGCACACGAACAGAGCACAATTATGTTTAGGAATATACTGGGTCTGTTGCCACGGGTCGGATATGGATTGACCTGCCCCATATCCCGCTTACAACTGGCCTGAAACAGATCAGTAATATTCCTAATATTCTCCGTTCGTAAACGGGGCTGTTTTGAAAGCTTAGTGGTTACTCTCGTTCCACTCGTGTATCTGACTCCATTTAAGATATATAATTTAGAATTTTGGGTTTGGAATTTACGCGAACCTCGGGAGTGATTACACTCGACTCGTACCTGCGCCACTATTACTCAATATATGTTCTCGCGATTTAACATTATTGCTGAATATCTCAGTTCGGTGTAGAACTCAGAGGCTGAGGGTCCAGTCAACACAATACATGCAACACTGTCATGATAGTTGCGAGCCCAGGTCGGCGCAGCATTAACTGGGCTCCTTAGAGGTAATTCGACAGGAACCGGCGCATTAACGCCCATGGGTTCCCTTCGCGTCAAATCACAAGAGCCGTGCCTAACCGACCCTTTACGTTGGCAGAAACTTGCTGGCCTCACAGCTTAGAACGATCACATGGGTACCAAGCTCTCAGTTCGGTGTAGAACTTAGAGGCTGAGGGTCCAGTCAACACAATACATGCAACACAGTCATGATAGTTGTGAGCCCAGGTCGGCGTAGCATTAACTGGGCTCCTTAGAGATAATTCGACAGGAACCGGCGCATTAACGCCCAGGGGTTCCCTTCACGTCAAACCACAAGAGCCGTGCATAGCCGACCCTTTACGTTGGCAGAAACTTGCTGGCCTCACAGCTTAGAACTATCACCTGTACCACGGGACTGCCGATCGGTCAGTCCTTGGTCCCCATTGTCCCCCTCAATATTCAGTTGTAATTTAGGCTGAAAAGGTACAAGATGAATTAGTCATGGAGATCACGCAAGTTACAAACAAAATAATTTATTTCCAGACGGGTAGGCAGTTAGCGTAGAATAAAACAGTCAATTACAGTCAATAGACAAATTAAAGATAAATAGAATAGAGTGAAATCTTACCCAGCCTGCTTTCGCTACACACATATACAAAGTATGCACAGTGTGGGAAATCGAGTGCGATCTTCCCGATACTTACATACACGTATAATATGCTGTGTGGGAAGTCGAATACGATCTTCCACTGCTACACATACATACATACATACCTACACAAGACATGTTGTGTGGGAAGTCGAATACGATCTTCCCAGATTGGTCTGTCTCCCTTGCTTTTATGCCAAATCATACGTTTGAAACCAGGCGGCAGTGCCATAAATCAACCTGGAGGGGTGGTCAAATCTGGAATTTAGACCCCCACCGTTGGGGGTTGTTGAGTAGGGAAAATGAGATGATTACCAGGAGAGGACGTGTAGGTTTTCCCTTGAGTTATTGAAACTATGGTTTATTAAAATCCATTTGGTATGAAATGTATCTCATCTGATTCCTTGACTTTACTGGATCACATCCATACCAAACAGATTATCCTAATGTTTTGTTATGGTGCAGTTATCATGAAACCTCCCTCCTGTGTATCCATTTTACAGGTAATTCATGTTATTACTACAATGGGCATATTGCAATACAACAAGGATCACATGGGCAATGTTTACAATATTGTACCGGGTCTATTGACCATCTAAACAACAGTTTTGAGGTTTTCATCCAAGAGAGTAGTCCCTGGGGTAATGACAGCAGTGCCCAAAGGAGGGCACTGTGGCACTGCCCAGAGTCCTTCCCCCTGGAAGTGACCAGGTATGGGGTCACAGGGAGGTCATTATGGGGTGTTGTGTGTAGAATTTTGAGGAAAAAAATGAATTTATTCCATTTTGGAATAAGGCTGTAACATAACAAAATGTGGGAAAAGTGAAGCGCTTGAATGCAGTGTTTAGGCCTCTACCCCCACAAAAAGAAAAGAGCTGGTGACCATCATCATCACAAAACTGAAATTTGCTTGCCATATTGATGTCTAAGCATTTCTTACAATTCACTTGTAGAAATATACTTCACATTAGAAATGTAGAAATTCACATAAAAAGTACCAATTGGAAATTTCCAACTGAAATATACTTGCGATAACAATGACTTGTTTGTATTCTTATTTGTTGAGAAATTCACTGACAACTTACTCCACATAGTGTGACTTACCCGCTCTGCACACCCTCTACTTAACTATTTATAACTCTGTACTGAAATAAGATCTGAAGATGTAATTAATACATATGTGCCTGAGACTAGATATGTGCCTGTTATTTGTGTACCGTAAATCCTCAAATTGTGGCCGGGGTCTTTTATTTACTTAAAGGCTGCACAAAGCACAGGCCTTTATTTGGGGCAGGCTTGTATTTGAGGCAGGCCTTTATTTCTTATTAGGCTTCACTTAAAGTGGAGAATTGTTGCAGAATTTTATTCTTAGAAATAAAGTAAAAGGCTACACTTAAAGTGGGCCAACACTGTTCAACACTTCCTGGAACCGTTCAGAAATCAATTAGTGTAGGCTAATCAGGAACGCATTTTGGTAAGTCATAGTGTCAGTCTTAACAGACTTAGCCTTAACAGGCTAATATTCTCAAGCACAATAAATCACATGCAAGTCCAGAATCAATAAAATAACAACTTGCCAAACATGCCTTCATGAACAATAAACAATAAAAAAATTAGCGTAGATAACAACAAGTTATGGATCTTTTTTTCCTAAAGTGCGTTTTATTGTGAGACATGCGTTTCGTTTGGAGCAGCATACTAGTAGGCTGTCAAAAGATTTTCGCTTTGGTTTGGAATTTAATTTACTTTTGGACTGTTTGATTTGATTGCTAAATGTTGGGATTGATGGGCAATGAAATCTGGGGGGTATTTGAGGATTCACTGTTAAGTTTTATGTAGTTGAAAGAGTGTCGGGATTTCCACCCGTCTGTTTATTGCAAGCCAAGGCAGCCGCTTTCATTCATTCATTGAACGTGCGCTGTGCTGTAAATACATGGAAACCTTATTGCATAGCCAAGTAGCCTAAATTGAGTTAATTTTTAATTTTGCCTGATTTACTTTTTAGTAAATTTGTAGGCTGGTATGCCTCGCGGCAACAATTGTGTTTAAATATATACTGCTCAGCCTTTGGCAATCTACTCAGAAGGGGGCGGCAAGCGACTGGTAGCTTGAGAGCAACATGTTGGAGACCCATGGTGTAGGACAACGACTTTTCATTGGCAACAGTATTAAACCAACCAACAATATAAAATATTAAGAAGTGCTCTTTTATTTCATTGAGTTAAATCGAAACAATGTCTTCTAGTGCTCATGGACTGATAGCCCTACTGGTAGGCAATATTACCCCGGCTTGTATTTGGGGGCCGGCCTTTATTTGTCCGAATCGACCACGGCCCGGCTTCAAATAGAATCCCGAACACAATTTGAGGATTTACTGTATGACATTTATTACATTGTGATGTATTGCGCCCAAGAAATGTAAGTGAGTGAAAAGTGTATTCCACATTCTTCCCTACATGTAGACGTTATGGGGTATTGCAAATGCAGTCCCTGTTGGAGAGTCTGGACAAAACAGGAGATGATACTGGCCACAAGTGATCGGAGAAACATGACCTCAACACTTCAATAACTTGCTCAGGAAGGCTTTATTTGAAGGACAGAGGTAATAGTGATTACTGTCATGGAGGTTGAAAAATCATGGTTGAAACATGCATCCTTCTGACAGGTCAGAGAGCTGCTTTTCTTCATGGATGCCTGCACTTCACTGCGGTGCTGCTTCTGGACACTTAGCGCAGATGAATCTGTACAGGCCACTGCACGAGGCATCATTCCACTTTTTCTCCACTGTATTTACAACATGAGAGTGAGAAGTCAGTAAAATCATAAAATCCAATAAAATCCACCCAAAAGTAAAAAGGATAGTTTGCTAATGCTTACCAGTCCAGTTTGTGTGTACACAGTTCTCATTCCCCGATCCATTGGGCTCATTATCATTCCACTCCTGGAAATCCACTTCAGAGCCATTGTCGAGGACCCGGCCCTAGGCCCGCCTGATGAGAGATTGACGGAGGATGGGTTAGGCAGGAATGCATTGTTAACCCCTTGCACACGCCATTGAGGTGGTAGTAAGAACGCCCGTAAAAAGAAAAATATGTGGTTCAGAGCTAATGAGCAGCCCTACTTGCCAGCAGAGGAGTCTGAAGTCGGAGGACTTAGATTTAGGGTACTAAGGAGCAAGGCTAAAGGTCTGACTGAGGCCATGCGTAACATGAATGTATAATAACAGTGTGGGCTTGCTCCTACAGGGGAGGAGCATAATGCCTGGTTAAAGCAAAAAGATGAGGAAAACAATATAGATGATTGGGAAATAAAAGAGTATGAGGAGATGGAAAAATGTAGGAAAGATAAGGAAAAAGGGAGGGATGTTAATACCGAAAGAAGATTAAGAGGCTTTAAGGGCCTCCCTGATTATAGCACTGATAATTTATCGGATAGATTCAAAGGACTGACTGTAGAGGAGTTGGGTGAATTACACGCGGCTATTAATTGGATGTCCTTTGTAGATCCCTTATGACGACACAAGAAAGAGCACCTGAAGAGTGTATTGAGATGGTGGAAGGCACTTACTGCTGGCTTGTATGAAGTCAAAGTGTGGAGAGAGTCAAGGAGAGACTATGACAGTGAGACAGATAACAGTGATGAATAGGCTCATTAAAAAAGTTGCATAGGGGATAGTGTTTTCCCACTCGGTATAATGGAGATATTTCGGGATGAATGTCTTACCAAAACAAGTACACTTTTATACAAGCTGAAGGATATATAAGGAGTGAGCTTTTAGACGTTAGAAAAACCTCTTAGAACCTCAAGATATCTACGGGCTGTTGAAGAAAGAGCAACGCAGAACAACTATAATCAAGCTTGAGTGGTAATTTTAATCACTATTACTTGTAAAAGTAGGAAAAGTAGCACATAGAAGTTCAACGTTATAAGTTTCCTTTCATTTTTATGTCTTTTATTTTTCAGTAAGATACTATATAATGTCGGAAAAAAGTAGAGAAGTTTTAGGGTATTCGTGCCCATAATATTCTAGGAATAGTTACGTTTATCTCCCAGAAGGGGGAGCTATAGGATAAGGTAAAGGCCAAAGAGGATGGATATTTGAAGGGTGTCTCTTGACATTAACATCTGGTGGATGAAGGTGAATTAGAAAAACAAAGGGGTTATATGAACCTTATGTGAATCACGTAAAGGCACCGGTGTACGGTTGAAAGAATATACAGCAATGTATGTGATTAGCAAACTGAAAGATGATATTTAACCTGTGAGCTGTATAACTCTATTCTTTTGATTATAATAAAGTATATCTGACTATAATCACATCTGAGAAAGGGTCTTTTAGAGGAATACAGTGAATACAGGAGATCATATAACAGCGTTGCATCACACCACTTCACTTCGAGACTGGGCTGGAAGTTCAGTAGAACTTACCAGTTCTCCAGGACGTTCGAAATAACATTTGGACTGATAAAGAGAGTTCGTCCCCGAGACACTCCTCGTGGGGTACTGCTCGTGGGAATGTGAGGTCTGAGCTCGGCACGGGGTCCGGGCTCAGGACACCATCTGACCACATCCATGCACCCTCCTGAACAGGGAGGAAGAAAGAGGAAAATACATGGCTTGCGGTGATAATAGTGTATCAAAATACAAAATATTCCATTTCAAAAGAGAAGTTAATAAATGTGTGCTGGAATGGACTCGCAGCACTAAATTATTTTGCATAAAACATTTTTTGGTTTCAAGGACAACATTATCAAAATATTTTTTTTTAAACTTTGAGACTGTGGACCACTTTTTCTAAATAAGGATCTTCCACAATTATCAATCTATGTTTTCTGTCTTTTAATATTTATGCAACTGAACATTCCAGAAACCATTTTTCTACGAACGGCACAGTCCTGAAGGCATTTGCCCCATTTCTTCTCCAGAGACTGCTTCTGATGCACCATCATGATGTAAATCAAGACATTATCTCAGTGTTCTCATTTCAATTTAAATCATTGGCAGTTCTAAGTGGCATTTAAAATACAGCTTATTTTGTCTTGTTTTAAAGCTGATATAAAAGGCAATTGTGTTTGTGTGTGAATATGTATTTTTACTGTTAAATTATGTTAAATGTATTCATTTGACAGCAAAACAGAAAGTGTACAATTATGTACTTAAATTTCATATTGTTCATGATGTTCTTAAAAGAGGAATATCAAGACAACCATATTTTCTGTGACATTAACTGTTTTCACATACTTAATTGTACAATAATAAAATAATTTTAATTTAAAAAAGGTGTTATCAATACTCCTCCATAAATCAACATTTGTTGAATTCTATATTCTTATAAATGGCCTTGTAAATTGTCTATAAACAGCTGATGCCACTCTGAATTTATAACACAGTGGTATCGGAAGTTTTTAAGGGGTCAGAGTGGACTCCATCAAATCCTAATTCATTCCATTGATTATCTTCCAGAAATGTTTGAGTGGTGTACCAAACCAAGAGGCTTTATAGAAGTTCCTGAGAAACTTCCTGAGCACTGTTCCTCAATGCTGTGAACTGAGGCCAGATGACCTTCTTGCTCTACACAGTCACTCTGCAAAATGACATGGGAGATGAGATTCATCAGTCTGTTGCAATTTATACACACAGGACACAGAGATGGGAATCTGCGCAATATGATATTTGTGAAGTCAGAAAAAAGTCAGAAAAACTAAAGTACAAAAGGGCTGAGGCAAAAATCAGAGTAAAAAAAACCGAAGCAGATAATCAAAAACCAAAGAAACAGATGGGCAACCAAAACAAGAGGGCAAGACAAACTCGGAAAACAAAGCAAAGAGGTGTCGTAAGGCATCTCAATAAACAGGCGTACTTGAATCTCGGCACTGAATCTGATCAACGTTCTGACAAGGAACGCTGTGGAGACTGAGGTTGACACATGAGGGAGGGTACATGGGAGGGTAGGTGAGTCTAGGCAGGGCTCGGGAGAAAGGTGGGCTAAACAAATAGACAACAGGTGGGAAATATAATAAGGTAATGATACAATAACAGGGTGAGAAGAAACCATGGACTGGATATACGTAAAACATACGGCTCTGGATTAGGGAGTAGACATTTGCATGGAGTTGGAGACAAAGTGATAGTAAGAGAAAGGTGCGAACACTTCACTGAAATTATCAGGGATCAGGGATAGCATAGGAAGGCGGAGTTACAGAACAGTGTGGAAAACTATGAGATTATGTTAGTCAGTTACGTGATTAAATCTGAACTACCCAATTAAAGTGACTGTTAGTTTGTTAGTTAGACAGACAGTAAGTGTATTAATCTGATTAGTACTGTACAATATCTAAATTAGTAGTATTTAGTAAGAATAGTGCTTTACAACATTTAACTATCAAGAGAAGCCAGATGTAAGGAATGCAAGGCTGGAAGAAAGGTTAAAAACCCGGAAACCACCGAAACCACCCGAATAGTCAAGCACGCAGACAGGGGAGTGACTCGGGCTCAGAAACATTCAGACACTGACATCACAGGGGATCACAAATGCAAGGACTGTAATGGGAAACAATAACCAGATATGAATGATATGTATGAATAACGAATAAATAACGAGAATAAACAATAATAAACACTAAAACAGACAGGACAAACTCAGGAACATTAAACAAACACCAGAGCGTTACTGATCCGTAATCCATAGAATTATCCCCTTAAAATTAATCAGAAACAATATTTTCAAAGCTGTTCTTTTAAAACTAATTCCAGGAGAGATATGAGGATAAAGTAAGTATTATCATTCTGTAAACATTGCAAATATTGAGCTGCCCATGAGTATCTTGGCAAATACACTCAACAAATTGGCAAATAAATAGAAAAAGAGAATTATGGATAAATCCAGTCGTTGGTTCACCTAGGAGCTATCAAATGTATTTAATTCTAGAAATAAATCATGGGCCCTGGTAGACTCTCAAGCGACACTAGTCATTGGCTTACTTTGAGACAATTAAGGAACAAATGCATGTCATCAGTGAGGAGAGTAAAGGCTGAACATTATATTATTTTATTTACCAGCTCCTGTGCAAATCATACAAAGTTCTAGAGAAATTCGCTGACATATCATATGACGTGACTCTGTTTTCACTTTTGGTCATTTTAAGTCTCCAATGTTAACCTTAAATGGTCAAATGGATGGCATTCATACAGCGCACTTATCCAACAAGCTTTGCAATTGATGCTTTACAACTCATTTGCCCATGCACACACACCAACGACAACCCGTCTTGCTCAGGGACACTTTAACACACCCAGGCCAAGGGATCGAACCAGCAATCCTCAAACTGCCAGACAACTGATCTTACATTTGGAGTGAATGTCACTCCCTTAGTTCAACCGTAGTGACAACTGAGGGTAATTGTTTTTAGCAATTGTTATAATTGACCTTTTATCATTTAATGGATGAGCATACTCAGTGAGCATTATTAGGTAGACCTGTACATCAGCTTGTTAATGCACATATATTATCAGCCAAGGATGTGTTAGCAACTAAATGCATGAAAACATGAATGCAGATCACCTCATCTAGTGCCTTGACGATTGTTGGATGCTATCACCCACGTGGGAAAACCAACAATCGTTGGTTTTCTGATGACCTTTGAAATTTGGCCTGGGCTGCTGCTAGGAGATCTCAGAGCACAAATGACTGGAATATTTTTAGGTGTCTGAGAAATAGTTAGACTTATTTAATTCGCAAGGCCATATACATTTTTTATTTGAAAAATACAACAGAAATAATCCAGATACATTTTGGAAGACAATAAAGTCAATTTCCACACACAATTGCACTTCCTCTCTCCCTGAATGTATTACTATGGATAATACTACAGTAACTGAGAAAGCAACAATGTTACATTATTTTAATAAGCATTTTATATCATCTGGTTTATTCCAAAATGAAGATGTTTTAAATACTGCTGCACCTTCCTCTTTCCAAAATATAATTTTCAGTTCACTCCTTTTACAGGATAAGAGGTAGTAGATACTCTTAAAGAAATACATTCCTGAAAGTCAGCTGTCCCTGATGGACTTAATCCAAATCTGGTGAAGATTGCAGCCGAAGTCATCGCAAAACCAGTGACATACATTTTAAATTTATCCTTAGAGACATGCACCATCCCTAAAATTTGGAAAACAGTGTTTTTTCTTCCTCTTCTGAAAGGCGGTGATCCTGCACAGTTAAACAACTACAGTATATGTCATGGTGGGAGGTAGTGACTGATTGGGGCCACCAGAGGGCAGGGTCTCATTGTTTTCACCTGGCCCTCAGTAGTGCCACGGGTGCGTTCCTCCTGAGAGTATTTAAGGGCAGTGCTGACAGTCTATCAACGCTTTGGTGTCCCCTTTTCGCTCTGGCGCAAAGCTGGTAAGCACAAGGTAGACTCAGAGATTGTTGAGTCTGGTAATGTGCTGGTTTGGGTTTCTGACACTCGTTAAAGAAAGAGGTAAGGAAGGTGTTCAGTTTGCTAGTGTGTGTACACTGCTGGCGCCTTCCTATAGGTTCCTTGTTTTCGTTCTCTTTTATTTTTCGTGCTCGTGTGAGCCTGTGGTAGAGGGACGGTGTCCCCGGTAAATGTATTTTGGTTTGCGTTTTTCTCCTGACTGCGACTCAAGGTTTTATTTTCGTGCCTAGCCTTTTGCTAGGTTGTACTTTTATTTAATCCCCGGCCCGGGGATTTCAGTGCTCAACTTAAGCACTTATTTTGGTTGGGTAGTCGCCCTGTTTTTTAAGGGTCGTTTTATTTTCTCATAGCCGTTTTGGCTTTATATTCTGATTTGATCTGAGTTTTTGTCCGTATTATTTTCTGTTCCTCCCTCTGTTCCGGGAGTATTCCCCATTTGTATTTGTACATCCCAGTTCCTTTCTCTTCCGGGATTTTGTGGCATAGGGGTTTACCTTTAGTCGCGTCTGGCTCTCCGCCCATCCTCGACATTACACTATATGCCAATAGTGCATTTCAGTTATGCTGCTCCCTCAGCGTGGATGAATCTACAAGAGAAAATCAAGCTTAATACACTCAAACCTTTAGAATATGTTGAACTGCTGATTGGCGACACAATGGACACTGTATGCACTTGTTTACCTCAATGTTTTTACTTGTTTTAGCCTAAATCATTTGTATATTGTCTACTTTCTTCTGTGTCTTGCTGTGTGTAATGTAATGTCTGTGTTATTTGTTCTATTTTAAGCCATTTTCGCCAGGAAGAGAAGTAAATCTCAATGGGAGTATTTCCTGGTAAAATAAAGGTAAAATAAATAAATAAATAAATAAATAAAAGCATTGAATACTTGCTGTATGGTTGTTGTTGTTATTTTGTATTTAAACACAAAACTGAGAACTTATTTTAAGTACAGCCAGACCAATGTCACCAGAGATTAGATGTGCTCCTACTGCAACTAACAGTTGTTTAAGACAGCTGCATTAATGTCATAATTGTAAAGAAATCAGATCATTTACAAAATTCCCTAATTCAAAATATATTCAAAACTTGCCAACTGCACCTCAATCATAAAACAATGTAAATCATCCTGAAGAAAGGTACTGTATGGTGTTGGGAATATTCTCATGTGTCGTGTGGAATTAAGTTTGAACCGGCAAAGCAACACAATCCTTCTGTGGTAATTGTAATATTATTCATGCAACAATACAAACAAGTGAACCCTCTAGGTGACCAGCTGTCCCTACCAGTGGAAGGGCTATTGCAGTGTGTGTGTGTGTGTGTGTGTGTGTGTGTGTGTGTCGTTGTAGATGTGTATTCAGAAATGAATTTTGTTCAATGTGATATGTGATAAAAATCTACACTTAGTGAGCACTTTATGAGGTATTTATTAGACTTATTTTTTGACTGCTGTAGCCTATCTACTATCTGCCTGAAGCCCCAAGGCCGCATGAAGGCCCATGCTCTCCTGCAGCTTTGTTCTCTCCTGAAGCCCTGAGCTATCCAAGTCCCTCCGGCACCTCCCAAGGACCCTTGTCCTCTCCTGTGTTCCCTTGTTCCACCCACCCTCCCTGCTCCTCCTCCCTATTGGTACCATTGGGGGGGGGGGGATGTTGGCTACTCTGTCGATGTGTTCCCTTCATTTTACTCTGTGTACTTCAGTTTCTGTGATTGTTCTAT